>NC_134407.1:215897997-216197997 GCF_038048845.1 Mixophyes fleayi | reverse complement strand
TTGGGAAAGCCAAAAGTCCACTATAGCAAGGCAGATAGAGCGGTGGGATAGAGATAATGTGCGATACATATCGGCATTAGAGGGTCTATAGAGCTCTTCCAGCATGTGTGCTGATGATTGGGAAGGAACTTTCCACAGATGGACCACCATAGTCTTTGTGAAGACATAAGGATCTGTGAAGAGACTGAACAGAATAGGTCTAGACTAGCAATTGTGTTATATTATTGCAAAAAGAAGATCATGTCATGTCGTTTCCATAGTAGTCAATTTCAAAACAGGAATAACTTCAGCTTTCTTCACTTGATGGGTAGTGCTCTATTTTTATGGAGGCCAGTGGAGTAAGAATGTTAGGCTTTAAGATCAACAGCAAGTTGTGAGTTCTTAATATTGAAGAGTAAGTTTGATAGAAGGTTCTTCTCTAGAGAACTCCTGCTGAGAAAGAGCTTTGCAGTCCAAAGTGTCAGAAGATGAGAAGTGGTGTCTTATGCAACTATACAGATTGGTGCCAGCAAAATGTTAGGCTTACAGTAAACTGCCCATATGGGGTGCGACTGGTTATTGTGCAGATGTGACAGCAGAATTTGTTCCATAGTCTGCTTAAGTGCTTCTTTGGAAAATCCCCAAAACTTGGTCAGAGGTAAAGGCTGTGTCTGCGTAGTAGTGCCAGAAGAAGCCCTGAAGTCAGTTTCTTGAAATTGTCACGATGGTGGTTGCTCCCAAGTGAGAACTGCTTGCCTAGGTATCTATCAGAAACACAGCACATTCAACCAGTTAGCCTTGAGAGGCATGGACAAAGCCTCTTCTTTTTGATGAGTTTGAGGATCTTGAGGGACGAAGCTGAAGTTGATGAACAGGCAAACAAAATAATATTATTATTTGAAGGACCTACAGAAAAATAACGAAGAAGGACAGACAGCAGTTTCTCCAAGCCCGTGAAGTGGACTTGCTTGTAAACGTAATCCACTATCACCAGAATGGTGGTACTGCCTTGGGAGCTGGGAAGGTTCTTGATGAAATCCATAGAGAAATAGGTCCGTGGTCCTTGTAGAATGGGCCAGGAAATCAGGAGTCCGGAGGACAGGGTCCATGACGCCTTGGTGTGTGCACATATAGTGTAATGGAGGTGACATGCTTGTGTCTGGATCACTAATAAATAACGTATTTATGGCTGGATCACATAGAAATAACTTATTGTAGATATTTATTTTAATTAGGGGTGCAGTGCACCTCTATATATCATTGCAAATGCACTTATCTTTTAATATTGGTATAGGTGGAAATGTATTGAATTCTGAGACAGTATGTCATGTTTAAGTTTTGCAACTGTCTGGAGACAGGAAATCTCATGTTAATTAGACCTTTTCATCGCTGAGAGACCAAAACGTCTGTTGAGCCTGAAAGACAGGAGGAGGTAATTATACTTGCTGGTAGACTCCCTATGCAAGTGATCACAGATGAATGTGAATTTTGCAAGTTAAATTGCGTTCAAAGCAAGATTAGAGAAATGTTATATCCTGATGGTAAACATTCAATAGAAACTTCAGTTGTAGTGGTGCCGCTAGCAGCAATGTAAAAAGATGTTGAACCCCTCCAGGCTGTTTTATGTGCAGGCTGCATGAAGCACATGGATTGGTTAAAAGATCAGGAGGCCAGATTATCTCCTGCCAGGGTATCTGTGTGAATCTGTATAAAAAGTGTACTGTTTGACCAAGTATTAGTATTATTTCATCTGTACACTTCTGGAAAGATCGGTAATACCACAAACTGGCATGTTTAACTGTCCTTCTAAGGACTACTTGAGCTAATCAACATCATTGCTTCAAGATCCTGCTTTGACGACTACTTACCTGTGATTTAATTCCTGTGAACTATAGGTTAGACCAATGTAATCCGTTATCCGGCTGTTCTGAGTTTGGGACCCAGCATCCAGTACCACCGCTCTGCCCGCTACCCTGCAGCTCTGGCCAGTGTGATAGGCCAGGGGGAACCATCCTCAGCAACCCTGATCTGAAGGCAAGAAGTCTGGGGTACCAGCCAGGTGCCCAGCGAGGGGGTACACTAGCAGCGAGATTTACCAAGAAGGAAGCCGTTTTAGGTGCCGGTGAAGGAGCCTAGTAGTGGCAGCAGGCCCACTCCTACTGCGGTTAGAGGGGTGTAATTTGGGTTACAGAAAGAAGATGGTGGCAAGGCAAGCCTCGCCAGTCCACAGCAACAATGGACAGGCTGGCATAGGAGGTCCATCCAGTCATAATGCTTCCTTATAGTTGGACACCAGAATTCCTAGAAAATTAAATGCTAGGTTGCCTTGCCAATCATGATTAGTGCAGGACCTGCAGCTGGTAGTCAGCAGGAACAAACCTCTTGCCTTCGGGCACCTCAGTGAATGCTGCCGTTTCTACCTGGATCCTGTTTAGCAACTCTGAAGAGCACCCAGAAGCAAGCCCGGACAGATAATGACCTTGCCCTCCATAACAGATTGTTCAGGAGACAAATGCCAGGAAGGTGCATCGGCCTTGATGTTTATTGATCCAGGTCAGTAGGTTATGACAAAGTCAAATCCGGTAAGGAATAACATCCACTGTGCTTGCTGAGAATTCAACCTCTTCGATCCCAGAATATACTGCAGGTTCTTGTGGTAGGTGAAGATAGAAAGGTGGAATTTAGCCTCCTCAAAAAGTTTCTTCCATTCAGTAAGGGCCATGATGGAGGGCACCAATTCCCATTTTCCCACGTTGACCTGAACAAAGGTGAACCTCAAAAGAAGAAGAAAGGCTGACGGACATCCTTGCCAGGAGAGCATAGCTCCGGTTCACGAATACGCCAACTCCAAGGGTATAGGCCCGACAATATGATCGGAGTATTCGAGGATGGGTGCTGAGGTGAAGAGATGTCTCAACATGTTATAAAAGCCTATTGTACTTGGGGAGACAAGGTAGTTATAGGGCTAACAATTGTTTATAAACTGATAAAATACAGTATCTGTAGTCACTGCTAAACCTCACAAACCCCCCTGGATTGCCATAATTCTTCTAGGCACCAGCCAATCGAGCACAGCACAGAGCTTCTCTGGTTCCATTTCTTTGCCATGTAATGGAATAAATTCACTTATGTTTGGAAGATGACTGGGGCATAAACAGGTCAAACAGCATGACCCGTTATTCGTAGTACCCATCATTCGTATTGAAGGCCATCTTCCATTCATGCAGCTCCCAGACACTAATTATGTTATAGGATCCTCACAGGTCTAGTTTAGTAGACTGTGGCCTGATGGATACTCTAACAGAAGTCCAAGATCAGTTTGATGGGGTAGAATTCCTCATTTTGTTGAGGCCCAGATAGTTAATGCACCGTTTTCCAGCATGAAAAGAACCCTGCACCAGTTGGGGACCTGAACTGCCGATGAACCCTCGCTCTCCTGTATGTAGTTGGTCATGCCCCTTGTCTCAGACAACGAGTATTTCCTAAAGGTTAAGCCCGCTGAAACCCACCCTTCTACAAATAACCCCACTCATGTTATGAATCATGTATGTTTAAATGAGTCTACATGTTTGTACCATTAAACAAAAGCTGTAAAACAGCTGTAGTCACCCAGAAGAAAGACCAATCCTGCAAAGACTGATCCAAGTGCAGCTTAATCCATAGGTTCACTAAGCGCCGGCTTTTGCAGCTGTTGGTAGTGGAATTATGCATACAGAGGGCCAGCTAGAGCACAAAAGTGCTATTACGTCTATTACGGATCTCTCTGAAAGATTAGAAGGTATAATTCAGGGAGGTTACCAGAGCCATTAGTGCCTATCCAGCCTCTAGGAGATAAGGACTGTCAGTCGGGTAAGCAGCAGAGTTAGCTTCCTCCCTGTGCCCAGAAGGCACAAGTGTGGGAACCAAAGCCAAGATAAAAGGCTGTGCCAGGAGACCAGGAGACAGGTGATTTCATCATAGTGATCACAAACCTATATGTCAGGACTGGTGAGGGTATACAGCTCCTGGTGGACTAACCAAGAAGTGGAGATGACAGTGAAGGACTGCGTGGACTTCATTCTTAATCCTCATTCCATGTGGGAGTAAAAATATGTTCCCACGTTCACGGTACCGAGGGTGAGTGATAGGCTGAAGGTAGCCTTGTAAGCACTGATTTGGTGCCGTTGTCTTTGCCGGTTAAGCTCTGGTAAACGGTCTGCTGGTTGCTGTGAGCAAGTGCTCAGATATCGTGACACTTACAATGCACTCAGCCTTCATGATCAGTCAGACTGGACTTGTACGATTTGTTGTGGCCGGTCAAACAACCATCCTCCAAATGATCTACACGGAGACAAGTTAGGGGGAATTAACCCTTTAACATTAGTGTACAAGGAGAATTATGGATTCAGTAACCGGGTAACTATGATAAGCTAGAGGACTATGAATAAAGATCGGACAAACCCGCTGTGCTGTGATGTATAAGAAACAGCATTTTGTACAGACAGAGGAGGGTGTAGAATAAGAGATTGTTGTAGTGACTGAACAAGGAGATTATGTGACTTCTGTATTTAGTGTGTATTACTCACCTGTGCTCATATCTGTAGGGATTTCCTCCTCCTTACACTGCTGATTATACGCCTCTTCTTCCTCTATATCTTCTACTTTAATGACAATTAGGTCTTCAATCTTAACATTAAGAAAGAATTAATAAAATAAATTTGGATACAAAAAAGGTGAAATTAATAACATAAGATCCCTGATCATCTTATCCAGCAGCACGTTCAATGTAGCTAATGGTCTGAGAAGAAAATACTCTCTCCTGCTCAGGGCAGACTTTTCTAGCACTTCTGCTGAATTTTGAAGACCAAACAAGCCCACCCCAAGCAGGAGAGAAGATCTTGTGATCAAACCATTAGATACATGGACACACCTGATTGAAGGATCGGGGGACAGCGATAAGTCTGTTTTGGTTATTTTATTGATCTCACCCAACTTCACCAAAGACTACATTTAAAGCTGTGTATGGAGTTATTCTGTAAAGATAATATTTAGTTAAATTAATCATATACTGTAGAGTCACTTGTTGATACCAGGCAATTCCAATTCCACCCACCTCATAATTCTCTGTGATATTGTGATTCTCGTCTGTAGAATTCTGAGGACTAGGACATCTCTCTGGGGTATTTCTGTTACTGGATCCATCTGTAGATAACAATTAGTGATGTGTGCATCTAGGTGGCGCTCAGAACTGCTCTTTCTTTTGCAATAAATGAAGATCTCCTCTTACCCATAGATTTGAGGGTCTCCATCATCACGTCCTTGTACAGACCCTTGTATACTTCGAAATACTCCCACTCCTGCATGGAGAAATAGACAGTGACATCCTCACACCTTATAGGAACCTGACACACACAATGATACAGTCATCACCCAGACACATCCCCTGGTGTTACTGTATAATGTCCCATTCCCAGAAGTCACCTCTCCAGTCAGCAGCTGAATGATCTTGTTGGTGAGATATAGGATCGCCTGGTCATTGTTTCTCTCATGTATCAGTGAGTGAGGTGTAGGCACCGTGATGGGGGACCGGATTCTGCTCAATCCTCCTGACACACGGGGATGGCTGCTGGGTGTCACACACTCACCAGATGTCTTCTTTACTACTCTGCAATCCCGTAGAGAAAAATATAAAATATTACTATGTAAATAGTGTAGCATTCCTAGAATACTTCACCTTACCAGTCAGATCCCTGTTTTTCAAGAGAGATAATAGTGATGTCACTGTGACAATCCCAGAACCCCTCATCTCCCCAGTCAGCAGGTAGATGATCTCCAGTGAGTGAGTAAGATTTAATATCCTCTCAGTCACATGACTTCTGTCCATCATGGTGGCTAAGTGGTTAGCACTTCTGCCTCACAGCGCTGGGGTCATGAGTTAAATTCCCCGCCATGACCTTATCTGTGAGGAGTTTTGTATGTTCTCCCTGTGTTTACGTGGGTTTCCTCTGGGTGCTCCGGTTTCCTCCCACACTCCCCAAAAAAAAATACTAGTAGGTTAATTGGTTGCTATCAAAATTGATCCTAGTCTCTCTCTCTCTGTCTGTGTGTTAGGGAATTTAAACTGTAAGCTCCAACATGGGCAGGGACTGGTGTGAGTGAGTTCTCTGTACATCGCTGCGTAATTAGTGGCGCTATATAAATAAATCATGATGATCATCATCATGATCTTACTCTTATTTTTTTTCCATCATTTGGACGGGCTTTTAACTAGTAGGCTATAAATACTGTGAACTACAAATTTGCCAAAACAAAAAAGATCTCATTGCTGGAACGTTACACCTGTGTGAAACACGATGATCTGATGTGAACTTAAAATCCAGTGAAACATGCCTATCTTGTTATAGTACAAACACAAATTATAGCTCTTTTCTACTCTCTATTCAATCAAAACAACATATACTGTGAATATAATATCTGTATATTATACACTGTATATAGTGCATAACATGACAGTAACTATATCGATATATTATTTATATGCTGTATATAGTGAGTGACAGGGACTGTATCTATATACTAAACACTGTATATAGTGAATGACAGGGACTTTATTTATATATTATGCACTGTATATAGTGAATGACAGGGACTTTATTTATATATTATACACTGTATATAGTGAATGACAGGGACTTTATTTATATATTATACACTGTATATAGTGATTATATCTTTATATTATACACTGTATATATAGTGACTGTATCTATATATTATACACTGTATATATACTGTATCTAGTGACTGTATTATGTAGTGTATAAACGAAATGGCTATTACTGTACCTATTTATTATATATATACAAATAACAATGACATTATACACTGTATATAGTATAACAGACACAATTGCTATATATTATACACAGAAATACATTTATATAAGATACCTCTGGCTCTCAGGATGAGACGCTGGCTGATGACGTCACTGCTAATGGCCGGGACAGCGCAGAGCATTGTGGGCGATGTAGTTTTGATTGTTTGTTTTACAACCATCCCCGGCCGGGCTCCTCCCCCGGCCCTGATCACATGACTCTGACGTCACAGTATCCAATCTGTTCTAACCCCACATAGACAGAGATAATAGATGTGTGTAATATAATCACTATATGTATCTCATACCTCTCACATAATACCTCTCTGTGATATAACCAGTGTGTTATTCTCTTATTATAGGTTATATCTGTGTAATATGATCACTATATGTATCTCATACCTCTCACATAATACCTCTCTGTGATATAACCAGTGTGTTATTCTCTTATTATAGGTAATATCTGTGTAATATGATCACTATATGTATCTCATACCTCTCACATAATACCTCTCTGTGCTATAACCAGTGTGTTATTCTCTTATTATAGGTTATATCTGTGTAATATGATCACTATATGTATCTCATACCTCTCACATAATACCTCTCTGTGCTATAACCAGTGTGTTATTCTCTTATTATAGGTAATATCTGTGTAATATGATCACTATATGTATCTCATACCTCTCACATATATACCTCTCTGTGATATAACCAGTGTGTTATTCTCTTATTATAGGTAATATCTGTGTAATATGATCACTATATGTATCTCATACCTCTCACATAATACCTCTCTGTGCTATAACCAGTGTGTTATTCTCTTATTATAGGTAATATCTGTGTAATATGATCACTATATGTATCTCATACCTCTCACATAATACCTCTCTGTGATATAACCAGTGTGTTATTCTCTTATTATAGGTAATATCTGTGTAATATGATCACTATATGTATCTCATACCTCTCACATAATACCTCTCTGTGCTATAACCAGTGTGTTATTCTCTTATTATAGGTTATATCTGTGTAATATGATCACTATATGTATCTCATACCTCTCACATAATACCTCTCTGTGATATAACCAGTGTGTTATTCTCTTATTATAGGTTATATCTGTGTAATATGATCACTATATGTATCTCATACCTCTCACATAATACCTCTCTGTGATATAACCAGTGTGTTATTCTCTTATTATAGGTAATATCTGTGTAATATGATCACTATATGTATCTCATACCCCTCACATAATACCTCTCTGTGATATAACCAGTGTGTTATTCTCTTATTATAGGTTATATCTGTGTAATATGATCACTATATGTATCTCATACCTCTCACATAATACCTCTCTGTGATATAACCAGTGTGTTATTCTCTTATTATAGGTTATATCTGTGTAATATGATCACTATATGTATCTCATACCTCTCACATAATACCTCTCTGTGATATAACCAGTGTGTTATTCTCTTATTATAGGTTATATCTGTGTAATATGATCACTATATGTATCTCATACCTCTCACATAATACCTCTCTGTGATATAACCAGTGTGTTATTCTCTTATTATAGGTTATATCTGTGTAATATGATCACTATATGTATCTCATACCTCTCACATAATACCTCTCTGTGATATAACCAGTGTGTTATTCTCTTATTATAGGTTATATCTGTGTAATATGATCACTATATGTATCTCATACCTCTCACATATATACCTCTCTGTGCTATAACCAGTGTGTTATTCTCTTATTATAGGTAATATCTGTGTAATATGATCACTATATGTATCTCATACCTCTCACATAATACCTCTCTGTGCTATAACCAGTGTGTTATTCTCTTATTATAGGTTATATCTGTGTAATATGATCACTATATGTATCTCATACCTCTCACATAATACCTCTCTGTGCTATAACCAGTGTGTTATTCTCTTATTATAGGTAATATCTGTGTAATATGATCACTATATGTATCTCATACCTCTCACATAATACCTCTCTGTGATATAACCAGTGTGTTATTCTCTTATTATAGGTTATATCTGTGTAATATGATCACTATATGTATCTCATACCTCTCACATAATACCTCTCTGTGCTATAACCAGTGTGTTATTCTCTTATTATAGGTAATATCTGTGTAATATGATCACTATATGTATCTCATACCTCTCACATATATACCTCTCTGTGATATAACCAGTGTGTTATTCTCTTATTATAGGTTATATCTGTGTAATATGATCACTATATGTATCTCATACCTCTCACATAATACCTCTCTGTGCTATAACCAGTGTGTTATTCTCTTATTATAGGTAATATCTGTGTAATATGATCACTATATGTATCTCATACCTCTCACATATATACCTCTCTGTGATATAACCAGTGTGTTATTCTCTTATTATAGGTTATATCTGTGTAATATGATCACTATATGTATCTCATACCTCTCACATAATACCTCTCTGTGATATAACCAGTGTGTTATTCTCTTATTATAGGTAATATCTGTGTAATATGATCACTATATGTATCTCATACCTCTCACATAATACCTCTCTGTGCTATAACCAGTGTGTTATTCTCTTATTATAGGTAATATCTGTGTAATATGATCACTATATGTATCTCATACCTCTCACATAATACCTCTCTGTGCTATAACCAGTGTGTTATTCTCTTATTATAGGTAATATCTGTGTAATATGATCACTATATGTATCTCATACCTCTCACATAATACCTCTCTGTGCTATAACCAGTGTGTTATTCTCTTATTATAGGTTATATCTGTGTAATATGATCACTATATGTATCTCATACCTCTCACATAATACCTCTCTGTGATATAACCAGTGTGTTATTCTCTTATTATAGGTAATATCTGTGTAATATGATCACTATATGTATCTCATACCTCTCACATAATACCTCTCTGTGATATAACCAGTGTGTTATTCTCTTATTATAGGTAATATTTGTGTTACACCCTACACATATATACACCTCCTAATACACATGGTTATAATAATAATAATATAATGTCAGCAACATGATCCATCCTCACTGGTATTACAGCTCTCCCAACATATCATTGGAGTCTATCTAACAAGTGGCGAAGGGCCCATAAGCCTTTGTTATGGTATCAAATGGTTACGATTTCTCCGGCATTAATTTAATTAGCAGAACTTGCCCCTTACCCCATCATCAACATCAACATTTATTTATATAGCGCCAGCAAATTCCGTAGCGCTTTACAATACCCCATAGACCTCTATGGGAACAGCAGCAGTTGTTCATTTATTAAGCTGCAAAAAGTTTTGAAAGTAACCCCACCTTAGATTAGTCCCCAAGGGGCGCACGCAAGATTTTTAATAAAGATGAGCGGGATCGGATTTTGTAAATCCGAGCACCCCCGAACAGTGCAGATCCGAGCCCGATCCGAGCACTGTTCGGGTATTCCCGGCGGACTCCAAACTGAAAACGAGGCATTTCATCATAATCTCGCCGTCGGATCTCGCGAGATCCGGATTCTTTATATTCCCTGCTTGCTGCCGCCATCTTCACTCGGGCATTGATCAGGGAAGAGGGAGGGTGTGTTAGGTGTGCTCTGTCCTGCTGAGTCCAGTGGTGCTGTCCTGTGCTGTGTCCTGCTCAGTCCAGTGCTGCTGTGTCCTGTGCTCTGTCCTGCTGAGTCCAGTGGTGCTGCTGTGTCCTGTGCTCTGTCCTGCTGAGTCCAGTGGTGCTGTGTCCTGTGCTCTGTCCTGCTGAGTCCAGTGGTGCTGTGTCCTGTGCTGTGTCCTGCTCAGTCCAGTGGTGCTGTGTCCTGTGCTGTGTCCTGCTCAGTCCAGTGGTGCTGTGTCCTGTGCTGTGTCCTGCTCAGTCCAGTGGTGCTGTGTCCTGTGCTCTGTCCTGCTGAGTCCAGTGGTGCTGTGTCCTGTGCTGTGTCCTGCTCAGTCCAGTGGTGCTGTGTCCTGTGCTCTGTCCTGCTGAGTCCAGTGGTGCTGTGTCCTGTGCTCTGTCCTGCTGAGTCCAGTGGTGCTGTGTCCTGTGCTCTGTCCTGCTGAGTCCAGTGGTGCTTTGTCCTGTGCTCTGTCCTGCTGAGTCCAGTGGTGCTGTGTCCTGAGCTCTGTCCTGCTGAGTCCAGTGGTGCTTTGTCCTGTGCTCTGTCCTGCTGAGTCCAGTGGTGCTTTGTCCTGTGCTCTGTCCTGCTGGGTCCAGTGGTGCTGTGTCCTGTCCTGCTGAGTCCAGTGGTGCTTTGTCCTGTGCTCTGTCCTGCTGAGTCCAGTGGTGCTGTGTCCTGTGCTGTGTCCTGCTCAGTCCAGTGGTGCTGTGTCCTGTGCTCTGTCCTGCTGAGTCCAGTGGTGCTGTGTCCTGTGCTCTGTCCTGCTGAATCCAGTGGTGCTGTGTCCTGAGCTCTGTCCTGCTGAGTCCAGTGGTGCTGTGTCCTGAGCTCTGTCCTGCTGAGTCCAGTGGTGCTTTGTCCTGTGCTCTGTCCTGCTGAGTCCAGTGGTGCTTTGTCCTGTGCTCTGTCCTGCTCAGTCCAGTGGTACTGTGTCCTGTGCTCTGTCCTGCTGAGTCCAGTGGTGCTGTGTCCTTTGCTCTGTCCTGCTGAGTCCATTGGTGCTATGTCCAGTGCTCTGTCCTGCTTAATCCAGTGGTACTGCAATATAACTACGTTCACTGTTCCTGCAGTATATAAGTCCATTGGTACTGCAATATAACTATGTTCACTGTTCCTGCAGTATATAAGTCCATTGGTACTGCAATATAACTATGTTCACTGTTCCTGCAGTATATAAGTCCATTGGTACTGCAATATAACTACGTTCACTGTTCCTGCAGTATATAAGTCCATTGGTACTGCAATATAACTACGTTCACTGTTCCTGCAGTATATAAGTCCATTGGTACTGCAATATAACTATGTTCACTGTTCCTGCAGTATATAAGTCCAGTGGTACTGCAATATAACTACGTTCACTGTTCCTGCAGTATATAAGTCCAGTGGTACTGCAATATAACTACGTTCACTGTTCCTGCAGTATATAAGTCCATTGGTACTGCAATATAACTACGTTCACTGTTCCTGCAGTATATAAGTCCAGTGGTACTGCAATATAACTACGTTCACTGTTCCTGCAGTATATAAGTCCATTGGTACTGCAATATAACTACGTTCACTGTTCCTGCAGTATATAAGTCCATTGGTACTGCAATATAACTACGTTCACTGTTCCTGCAGTATATAAGTCCAGTGGTACTGCAATATAACTACGTTCACTGTTCCTGCAGTATATAAGTCCATTGGTACTGCAATATAACTACGTTCACTGTTCCTGCAGTATATAAGTCCATTGGTACTGCAATATAACTACGTTCACTGTTCCTGCAGTATATAAGTCCATTGGTACTGCAATATAACTACGTTCACTGTTTCTGCAGTATATAAGTCCATTGGTACTGCAATATAACTACGTTCACTGTTCCTGCAGTATATAAGTCCAGTGGTACTGCAATATAACTACGTTCACTGTTCCTGCAGTATATAAGTCCATTGGTACTGCAATATAACTACGTTCACTGTTCCTGCAGTATATAAGTCCATTGGTACTGCAATATAACTACGTTCACTGTTCCTGTAGTATATAAGTCCATTGGTACTGCAATATAACTACGTTCACTGTTCCTGCAGTATATAAGTCCAGCACTACCTCGGTGCAACCTTTTGGCCTAAAAACAATATTGTGAGGTGTGAGGTGTTCAGAATAGACTGTAAATTAGTGGAAATGAATGTTATTGAGGTTAATAATAGTGTAGGAGTGAAAAAAAATCCCAAATTCTGGATTTTAGCACTTTTTATTCTTTTTTAAAAAAAAAAAACAGAACCCAAAACCCAAAATCAGAACCAAAACCTTGAGTGGGGTGTTTTGGCAAAACCCATTTGAACCTCAAGGTAATCAGAACCCAAAACCCAAAACACGAAAAGTGGCTGGTGCACACCCCTAATTTTTAAGGGGGGGGTTCCATTTCTGCGGCACTGCACTGAACAGCAGCCGCGGCGATATGAAAGAAGCGTTCGCCACGGCACTGTACAATACAGCACCGCCGCGGACGCTTCTTTGACAGCGCCGCGGCTGCTGTATAGTACAGTGCCGATATGTAGGACACTGTTCTTCGCGGAGGTGAGGGGTTTCTGGTCCCCCTGGTCTCACTCTGTGACTATCGCTTTACATTCTGAGTAGAAGCCACTCACAATCTCTGCAAAGCTGATAGTGACTGCCATGACACAGGACTGATGGCAGCGCTCTCCTTTCCTTCTCCGGACAAGCGTTTTTCCAGATGCCCCAAACAATCTGAGAAGGGGATTCATCAAAGAAAATGACTTTACCCCAGTCCTCAGCAGTCCAATCCCTGTACCTTATGCAGAATATCAGTCTGTCCCTGATGTCTTTCCTGGAGAGAAGTGGCTTCTTTGCTGGCCTTCTTGACACCAGGCCATCTTCCAAAAGTCTTTGCCTCACTGTGTGTGCATATGCACTCACACATGTCTACTGTCGCTCCTGAGCATGCTCTTCACTGGTGGTGCCCTGAATCAACTTTAGGGGACTGTCCTGGCGCTTGCTGGACGTTCTTGGGCGTCCTGAAGCCTTCTTCACAATTATTGAACCTCTCTCCTTGAAATTCTTGATGATCCGATAAATGGTTGAGTTAGGTCAAATCTTACTAGCAGCAATATCCTTGCCTGTGAAGCCCTTTTTGTGCAAAACAATGATGACTGCACATTTTCTTGCAGATAACCATGGTTAACAGAGGAAGAATAATGATTTCAAGCACCACCCTCCTTTTAAAGCTTCCAGTCTGTTATTCTAACTCAATCAGCATGACAAATGACAAGTAATCCTGTGACGAGATCTTGGACATTATACTTACACATAATAACTTTTTTCAATTGGAGGCATTTTATTTATGTACTCATTTAAGGACATTCTATAAAATAGGAGAAAGCAAAATGTTCCCTTACTGTATCATTAGGATTGTCCTTCTTTGTACCCCATATTACCTATTTTTTTCCCCACCGTTTTAGGTTCTGTTTCTGCTGTGTAAAACATGGGTACAGTTTAATTATTGCCAAAATAAAACCTTTCTTTAATAGAATACATGTAGTTGTTTTTTCCAGCCCACCTTATTGAGAAGTGGCAAATTATTGTGTATGCAGAGAAAAAAAAATTACTATAAAACATCTATTGTCTTAATACAACACAGAGAAAATACTTTTTTGAAGGACTAAAAAAGGACAAAAATAGTTTGAATATTGTCACGAGCCGCGGCGGTACTCACAGCCGCCGCGGCTCGCTTCCTGTCGGTCCCAACGTCCCGGCCGTCACCATGACGACCGGGACGTCATTTCCTTCCAACTCCCGACCGTTGCCAAGGCAACGGTCGGACGCTTCCTCAGCGCCGTGTCCTGGCAGCCAGGCGCGCATGCGCTCTAGGGACAATCAGGCAGATTTAGCCTGTGGCTGAATTAGCAGGCATTAGCCTGCAGGTGTGGATTTCAGGGCTAAGCCCTGATTGGTCTTGCTAGGTGCTGGCAATTAGCCTACAAGTGTGGCCTTGTCTAGGGGCAGGTTCTGATTGGTTGTGGGTTGTATTTAAGGCAATGAGGTCTGCTGCCTCATTGCCGGTTATAGCTTCTGTGCTCCAGTCTGCTGACCTGCTTGTTCCAGTTCCTGTATCCTGTATCTACGTTTGACTTCCCGTGTATGACCCTTGGCTTCGTATTGGACTTCGCTTGTGTTTCCTGTGACCCTGATCCTTGGCTTGTTTACCCGTTCTGCTACTTTGCCTGTGACCTCTGACCTCAGCTTGTTCATCATTACTGTTACCTGCTGCCGGCCTTTGACCTCTGCGTGGACCTGACTCTTCTTGCCTGGGTTCTCCCCAGCCGGTACACACTTCACGACCCTCTGTCAGTCTGCAGCCCAGTCTGTCCCCACCAGAGCCGTAACTAGGGTGGTGCGGGCGGTGCTGTCGCCCAGGGCGCAAGCCCGAGGGGGGCGCAGCAGCCGCCCGCTACCTTCCCCTCTGGCACAGAGTAAAAAAAAAAAGAAAACATTTTAAAAAAAAAATAAAAAAAATTGTGTCCCCTCCCCCGACTCGCGGCACCCCCCCTCCCCCCGCGACTCGTGCGGGGGGGGGGGGGGGTGCCGCGAGTCGGGGGAGTGGGGGGTCGGATGCCGCGAGAGGGGGGAGGGGCTAGTGTGGTGGCTGGCTGACGTGCACTCGCAATGTGTTGAGTGCGGCGCAGAGTGAATTCCTGCAGGCTGATGAGGTGAGTGTTTTTGATTGTCTTTATTTTTAGAGTCTTTATTCTGTTCGGGGGATAGGGACAGGTACTGGAGGGGGAGGAATAAGTAAAGAAGACTTCACAGCGGGGAATAAGTGAACATGTGTACAGGGGGGGGGGGGTGTAGCTTCTTTTAGTTATCTCCAACCTCTGGGCTCTCTGCAATGGGCACAAACCTATCCAGAGATCAACTTTGTATTGTATTGCATGGCAAAAAAATAAATAACTAAAAACACGCAAGAGAAGACAGAAGTATCAAACAAGATATTTAGCAAATGTTGCTTAGATATACAGTCCAATGAGTTAACATTTAAATCCACTTTCCATCAAACAATTTACTGAAACATCAGCTATCGTAAAAATTTGTGCTCTACATTTCAAATAAAATGGATGCAGAGTTATTTTACTTCAAGGCAATAGCAAGACATTTGTGAGTGAACATGGCTGCTGTGGGGGGAGGGGCTGAGTGAGTGAACATGGGGGGGGCTGAGTGAGTGAACATGGCTGTGGGGGGGGGCTGAGTGAGTGAACATTGCTGTGGGGGGGGGCTGAGTGAGTGAACATTGCTGTGGGGGGGGGGCTGAGTGAGTGAAGATGGCTGCTGGGGGGGGCTGAGTGAGTGAAGATGGCTGCTGGGGGGGAGGGGGGCTGAGTGAGTGAACATGGCTGCTGGGGGGGGCTGAGTGAGTGAACATGGCTGCTGGGGGGGGCTGAGTGAGTGAACATGGCTGCTGTGAGGGGGAGCTGAGTGAGTGAACATGGCGGCTGGGGGGGGGGGCTGAGTGAGTGACCATGGCTGCTGGGGGGGGCTGAGTGAGTGAAGATGGCTGCTGGGGGGGAGGGGGCTGAGTGAGTGAACATGGCTGCTGGGGGGGGGGGCTGAGTGAGTGAACATGGCTGCTGGGGGGGGCTGAGTGAGTGACCATGGCTGCAGGGGGGGGGGGGGGAGTGAAAGTTTGTTAATATAGTGTGTGTGGCTGCAGTATTTTAATTAGGTGTGTGAGGGAAAGGAGGATCTTAATATAGTGTGGAAGGTGGGCTATTTAATGGTGGAGTGAAGGTGGGGACTAATTATTTAAGGTGAGGTGACAGAATATTTAATTTAATGCTGGGGTGGTTTGGGGCTATTATTTGAACATGGGGCTGATTTTGGAGAGGAGGGCTATTTATTAAATGTGAATATGAATTATTCATTGCCGGGGATGGTTGTGGAAAATGGTTATATTTATTAAATGTAAATGCTATTTATTGCTGGGACTGTTTGGAGGGAGGGAAATAAGTTTTGATTAAATGGGTATACTGTCAATTTAATGTTGGGGCTGGTTGGAGGGAAATAGGTCTACTTATTAAATCTGAATATTATTGTTGGGAATGGGGGAGGCCTAATTATAAATTATGATTTAACAACGGGGCTGGTTGGAGTTTTCTAAATCTCATGTACCCATTTTTTTCAAAATAGGGATCCAACATCACAGGATCAAGACAAGAAGGAACGGAGCTAAAGAAACCAGCTGCTACAAGTGATGAAAGTGACCAAGACAGGTAGGAGAGAGCAGGATAGTCTGACAACTGTCCTGAATCTGATGGGACAGCCCTGAATTTGGGTGGCTGTCTCGCTTATTCAGGATTTGGTCCGACTAAAAGGACAGTTGGGAGGTATGTCCCCGCTTCACCACGTACTGCTTGTGCAGGCAGAGCTGTGTGCAACTAACAGTAGTGCACACTGTATTGCCTGTTTATTTGTGTAAAATGATAACCATGCTACATCATAGGAGCCCCCCTGCCTTAAGTGCCCCGGGCCCCCCAAAGCCTTAATCCAGCTCTGTATGTGAGGGGCCACTGTGTGTGTATTATGTGTATGTGAGGGGCCACTGTGTGTGTGAAGGGGGAGGCCCAAACCAATATCTTCCCTAGGGCCCCATGAGGTGTAAATCTGGCTCTGATAGATATATATATCATGCATTTGCAAATATGTGTAACAGAATTCTTTCAGTAAAGTTCTAGCCACACCCCCACATTAGGTTGGCCACACCCACTTGGCAAATGTCCCTCCCACTTCGAAGGGGGGCGCCGGTGCCCTGTCTCGCCCAGGGCACCGAAATGTCTAGTTACGGCACTGGTCCCCACCATCAGGGGCTCCAGTGAACACCTGACTGGCAGAGTAGACTCCGGGTTGTGTTGTGCCGGCTGGAGGGGTTCCTAACATTATAACCGGCCCACTTACGGAGACAAGATTAGGATGGATGCAAGTGGATCCACACCGTCTCCGGCACAAACCCTAGCAGGCCACGTTGAGTCCTTGTATCAGATGATGCAGGGATTGGCTGAGCGTATGTCTGTTCAAGAAGAAGCCACAAAAGCTTCACAACCAACTCCAGGTCCCATCTGTGAACCCAAAATGAACTTACCAGATCGGTTCTCCGGAAATAGAACCCTGTTTCGGAACTTCAGGGAGAGCTGCAAGCTCTATTTTCGGATGAGACCCCGCTCCTCCGGTTCAGAGCAGCAAAGAGTTGGGATTATTATTTCCCTTCTACAGGGTGACCCCCAGTCCTGGGCGTTTTCTTTGCCGCAGACCAGTCCGGCCATGCAGTCCGTAGACTCCTTCTTCGAGGCACTGGGTCTACTGTATGATGACCCGGATCGAGTGGCCTCTGCGGAAGCTCATCTACGGTCCTTGAAACAAGGCCGACGGTCGGCAGAAGAATACTGCGCTGAATTCCGTAGATGGTCACCTGATAGTGGATGGAACGACCCTGCCTTACGAAGTCAGTTCCGTCTCGGCCTATCTGAACAGATTAAAGATTCTTTGGTGCAATACCCGTCTCCTAGTTCTCTGGAGGATCTGATGCACCTCTCCATTAAAATTGACAGGAGATATAAGGAGCGGAAAGCTGAAAAGGAAACATCATCACCTCCATCCGCCTTCGTTCCTGTTTCCCAGGATGGTGAGGAGCCTATGCAATTAGGAGCATATCGTCTCTCTTCTGAAGAGAGAGACAGGAGACGTTCGCAGGGTCTATGTCTATACTGTGGCATAAAAGGCCACTTCTCCCGTTCTTGCCCAAATAAGTCGGGAAAAGACCATGCCTAGGGAATGAGGGGAAAGTTCACCTAGGTCTGCAAATTATCTCCCCGAAAAATGCTGTATTAATCCCTGCACAGCTCACCTTCCGGGCTCGCTCTGTGGACCTGTCGGCCTTCATTGATAGCGGAGCCGCAGGCAACTTCCTTGATATTGGGTTTGCCCGCTCTGCCGGAATTCCGATGGTAAAACTCTACTCTGCCATTACTGTCTGTGGCTTAGACGGAGGTCCGTTGCCTGGTGGCAAGATTTCCTGGGAGACCCCGCCACTACAGTTGAAGATTGGAGCTCTCCATTCTGAGTCAATCACCTTCTTCCTGATCGATTGTTCATCGGTTCCTATGATCTTGGGCCACCCATGGCTTTCCTGTCATAATCCTGTCATAGACTGGGTAAAAGGAGAGATTGTCAAGTGGAGTACTTATTGTACACAGTCTTGTTTGTCACTGTCTCTGCGTATGATTCAGCCTATTCCGGAGCGGCTTCCCTCACAGTATCATGAATTCTGGGACGTGTTCTCCAAGAAGGCTGCTGATACCTTACCGCCACATCGTGACTTTGACTGTGCCATCAAACTTATTCCTGGTTCCAAGTTACCTAAGGGGCGTTTGTATTCCCTTTCTGCTCCAGAAACAAAATCCATGCAGGAGTATATCGACGAAAACCTGGAGAGAGGCTTCATCAGGCCATCTAAGTCTCCCGTAGGAGCAGGATGCTTCTTTGTATCAAAAAAAAACGGAGGGTTAAGACCTTGTATTGACTACCGGGGATTGAATCATATCACAGTCAAGAACACCTATCCCCTTCCGCTCATCTCGGTATTGTTTGATCAGCTAAGAGGGGCTACTGTCTTCACTAAAATCGACCTTCGTGGAGCATATAATCTCATCCGTATCAAAGAAGGAGATGAGTGGAAGACGGCATTCAATTCGCACTCTGGCCACTACGAGTATCTGGTCATGCCGTTTGGCCTTAGCAATGCACCTGCAGTGTTCCAGGACTTGATCAATGAAGTTCTTCGGGAATTCCTTGGTTGTTTCGTGGTCGTCTATTTAGATGATATCCTCATCTATTCCAGATCTTTGCCCGCCCATCAGACTCACGTCAAACAAGTTCTACAGAAATTACGAGAGAACCACCTGTACGCTAAGCTGGAAAAGTGTGAGTTCGAGGTACAGAGGGTATCCTTTTTAGGCTATGTAATCTCTTCTGAGGGATTCTCCATGGATCCAGCTAAGGTCCAGGCTATTTTGGATTGGGTGCAACCCAACAATCTTAAGGCGGTGCAGAGGTTCCTGGGCTTCTCCAATTATTATAGGAGATTCATTCACAACTTTGCCGACATTGTGGCTCCCATTGTCGCTCTGACCCGTAAAGGAATGGATCCAACTAATTGGTCGTCCCAAGCAGCAGCCTCATTCGAAAGCCTGAAAAAGGCCTTTGTCTCCGCTCAGGTCCTTAGACATCCGGATCCAGCTAGGACATTTATTCTTGAGGTCGACGCCTCTGACATCGGTGCCAGTGCCATCCTATCGCAGAAGGATCCTCATACTAATCGTCTGCACCCATGTGCTTATTTCTCCCGTCAGTTCTCTTCAGCGGAGGCCAACTATGATGTCGGTAATAGAGAACTATTGGCAATCAAATGGGCCTTCGAGGAGTGGCGGCATTGGTTGGAGGGTGCTTCACATCAGATCTCTGTCATTACCGATCACAAGAATTTACAATATATACAGTCAGCCAAACGTTTAAATCCCAGACAGGCCCGGTGGGTGTTATTCTTTACCCGGTTTAACTTCCTGATCACCTACCGACCAGGCTCCAAAAATGTCCGGGCAGATGCCCTTTCCAGAAGTTTCTCGGCACACCACATTCCAGTCACTACCCCAGAGCCGATTATTCCTCCTTCTGTAATCCATGCCGGGTTGACCCAAGATCTGAGTATCACACTTCAGAGATTCCAGAAATTAGCCCCTGATACTACTCCGGAGCGACGTCTCTTTGTTCCAGTCCATCTAAGGAAGGCGGTTATTGCAGAGGCGCATAACATTAGGGTTGCAGGGCATCCTGGAATTTTCAAGACGTTCGAAATCCTTTCCCGTACAGTCTGGTGGCCATCTATGTCTGCTGACGTCAGGAGTCATGTCCTCTCATGTGAGGTTTGTGCCAGAAACAAAGTTCCTAGGATCCGCCCAATAGGCCAGTTAGTTCCTTTGGCACCACCTGCAAAACCATGGACCCACTTGTCCATGGACTTTATAGTGGATCTACCACCTTCTGCAGGACACAATACCATTTGGGTCGTGGTAGACCGGTTCAGCAAGATGTCCCATTTCGTTCCCTTACCCAGACTCCCTACAGCTCGGGATTTGGCCGTCTTATTCATTCAACATATTTTCCGGCTCCATGGACTCCCTACTGACATAGTTTCCGATCGGGGTTCTCAGTTCATAGCGCAATTCTGGAAATCTTTCTGTACCCTTCTCGGAATCAAGGTTAGTTTATCATCCGCATATCACCCTCAGTCTAATGGGCAGACCGAAAGAGTTAACCAGTCCTTGGAAAAAATTTTGCGATGCTACACGTCAGAGTTCCATGATAATTGGTCTTCCTTGTTACCTTGGGCGGAATTTGCCTGTAACAATTCCTGTCATTCATCTACTAAAACTTCTCCGTTTTTCTGCAATTATGGTTTTCACCCCAGATCTAACTCCCTGTATTCGCTTAACCCAGTTGGTGTCCAGGAGATCCGTTCCACTGCAAGAGATCTCAGAGTTATCTGGAGGAAAGTACAGGCATCTCTGAAACAGGCTTCAGTTGTCGCAAAAAAAATTTCGGATCGCCACCGTACCATCTGCTCCTTCAAGGTAGGCCAGAGGGTGTGGCTGTCTACAAAAAACATTAAACTCAGACAGCCTTGCAAAAAGTTGGGTCCCAAGTTCATCGGCCCGTTCCTTATCATCAAGCAGGTTAATTCTGTTGCATTTAGGTTAAGAATTCCGGGCTCGTTGAGAATTCCCAACACATTTCACTGTTCTCTGTTGAAGCCGGTATTATATCCTACTCAAATCCAGTCTTCAAATTTGCCTGAGAGAAAATCAAACAGATCACCAAGATACGTTGTTCAGAAGATCTTGGATTCCAAAAAAGTGCAAGGTCAGGTGCACTTCCTAGTGCAGTGGAGGAATCGTGGGTTAGAAGAACGGTCTTGGATCCCACGGAGACAACTCGATGCTCCTAAACAGTTGAAGGAGTTCTTTAAAAAATTTCCAAGGAAACCGGGATGTCGGGGTTCCTTAACCCCTCCTCAAGGGGGGGGTACTGTCACGAGCCGCGGCGGTACTCACAGCCGCCGCGGCTCGCTTCCTGTCGGTCCCAACGTCCCGGCCGTCACCATGACGACCGGGACGTCATTTCCTTCCAACTCCCGACCGTTGCCAAGGCAACGGTCGGACGCTTCCTCAGCGCCGTGTCCTGGCAGCCAGGCGCGCATGCGCTCTAGGGACAATCAGGCAGATTTAGCCTGTGGCTGAATTAGCAGGCATTAGCCTGCAGGTGTGGATTTCAGGGCTAAGCCCTGATTGGTCTTGCTAGGTGCTGGCAATTAGCCTACAAGTGTGGCCTTGTCTAGGGGCAGGTTCTGATTGGTTGTGGGTTGTATTTAAGGCAATGAGGTCTGCTGCCTCATTGCCGGTTATAGCTTCTGTGCTCCAGTCTGCTGACCTGCTTGTTCCAGTTCCTGTATCCTGTATCTACGTTTGACTTCCCGTGTATGACCCTTGGCTTCGTATTGGACTTCGCTTGTGTTTCCTGTGACCCTGATCCTTGGCTTGTTTACCCGTTCTGCTACTTTGCCTGTGACCTCTGACCTCAGCTTGTTCATCATTACTGTTACCTGCTGTCGGCCTTTGACCTCTGCGTGGACCTGACTCTTCTTGCCTGGGTTCTCCCCAGCCGGTACACACTTCACGACCCTCTGTCAGTCTGCAGCCCAGTCTGTCCCCACCATCAGGGGCTCCAGTGAACACCTGACTGGCTGTCACTCACCGGACCGTGAGTGCCTCTTCCCGGACATTTAGGAACCGTGGCCGTCCTCCATCCTGAGGGTCTGCGCATGCGCAGCCCTTTCCTATACTTCAGTGTATGTCCCTTTAACTCAATTGGCAGATCAGGCAACACTCCCTATATTAAGCACCTGTGGTCAACACCACGTTGCCTGATCTTGGAGTCTCATTCCCCATGAGTCTCTGAAGGTGTTCCTGTGTTTCCTCGTGTATTCAGCGCTGCTGATTCCTGTGGCTTCCAAACCACTTCTACCTCTGTGGTTTCCAAACCACTTCTACCTCTGTGGTTTCCAAACCACTTCTACTACTGTGGTTTCCATACCACTTCTACCATCAACTGTATCATCGTGACTGTGAGCTGATTCCTATCCGCTGCCTCCGTGCACTACAGTCTTCTATACCACTTCAACGCTATTATATTCCATTGTGACTGTTTGCTGATTCCTATCCGCTGCCTCCGTGCACTACAGTCTCCTATACCACTTCAACGCTATTATATTCCATTGTGACTGTTTGCTGATTCCTATCCGCTGCCTCCGTGCACTACAGTCTCCTATACCACTTCAACGCTATTATATTCCATAGTGACTGTTTGCTGATTCCTATCCGCTGCCTCCGTGCACTACAGTCTCCAGCTTGCAACTCGCCTGTGTTCATCATCGTGAATGTGAGCTGATTCCTATCCGCTGCCTCCGTGCACTACAGTCTCCAGCTGGCAACTCGCCTGTGTTCATCATCGTGACTGTGAGCTGATTCCTATCCGCTGCCTCCGTGCACTACAGTCTCCAGCTGGCAACTCGCCTGTGTTCATCATCGTGACTGTGAGCTGATTCCTATCCGCTGCCTCCGTGCACTACAGTCTCCAGCTGGCAACTCGCCTGTGTTCATCATCGTGACTGTGAGCTGATTCCTATCCGCTGCTCCTGTGCACGTCAGCCTCATCTCATCTCTCCCGTGGGTCCGCAAAGTCCTGCTGCCGCTGCCAGCGCTATCGTCCATCTACTGCTGATCCGCTTTCCACGCCTTCCTGTTTCCCGCTGGTCTCTACCCTCCTGTCAGCATTGGATTCGTATCTCATCAGCTACTCCTCTGCTAGATCATCTCCATTCTCCTGGGTCCTCCATGAGTCCAGTTCCACGTTTTACTGATTCCTGTGGATTCGTGTCCCTGTTGGTCTACTTACCTGTGCGCTGCACCTACTAGACCCCTGCCTCTTACATCCAGGGACTTCTCATCCTGTCGGCCTCCTGCCGCCCAGGTATCACTGCACTCCTATCTGACTGCCTTCTGAACCACGGTATGCATACTTCTCATTGACTGTGCTGGTGTATTGCATATCTTGCTGGACTGTGTTGGTTCTCCTCTGGAGTCTGCAATCCGCTGAGTCTTTTGCCATCATTGACTGTGTTACCTTGTGCTGGATTATTTCAGAGACTTCCTACATTTGCAGACCTGTTCAGTCATTTATATATATTGTGCATATTACTGTGGATCGTGTTTAATGTGCCCATGTACATCCTGTGTTGCAGTCTCTCCCCGTACACCTCCTCACTATAGCAGTGGTACAACTTGCTATCGCAGACCACTGACTACCTCCACTTGCCCTTGTCCATACAGTTCCTCGTGTATTATTACCTCCATATTACCAGTGCTGCTAGTCATAGACTTTCCTGAGCATCTCATCATCTACTATTGCCTGTTCCGTGATCACCCTGCTACCAGAGCACACTATTACCATCTACATTGCTCTGGTAAGCTTACCACCTGGTGATCCCTGGGTAAAGACTCCTAGTGCCCGTGACAGTAAGATCAGGCCATGACAGACCCAGATACAGAACCTACCGCCAAAGAGATGCTGCAGCATCTGGTCAGCCGTGTGGAGCAACAGGATGCCCGCCAACAGCTGTTACTTCAGTGTTATCAGTCATTAACCTCCCAAGGAACATCTGGACAGACTGTGACAGCTACTCCTGAGGCTTCTGTGCTTTCCTCCGTTTCCCCAGTGCCATCCCAGGTGTCTACAGCTTCCACGCTTCACCTGCCTACTCCGTCAAAGTACGATGGAGACCCCAAAACTTGTAGGGGTTTCCTTAACCAATGTTCAGTCCATTTTGAGCTCCAACCTCAAAATTTTTCTACCCATCGTTCCAGAGTGGCCTATCTTATCTCTTTGTTTTCAGAACAAGCCCTGGCTTGGGCCTCCCCTCTGTGGGAGAGAAATGATCCTATATTGCAAGATAGTGCCAAATTCATTTCTACATTTCGAAGTGTGTTCGATGAACCAGGTCGTGTGACCTCCGCTGCTTCCAGCATCCTCCGCCTGCGACAAGGATCTCATACAGTAGGCCAGTACGTCATTCAATTTAGGATCTTAGCCTCTGAACTTCAGTGGAACACTGAAGCCCTAGTTGCCGCCTTCTGGCAGGGGCTCTCCGATAAAATTAAAGATGCACTGACTACTCAAGAGCTTCCTTCGTCACTTGAAGATTTGATCTCTCTATGCCATCGTGTTGATATGAGATTTCGTGAAAGGGAGGCTGAGAAAACAACTTCTGCTAAAGCACCTCTTCGTTCTAACCCTCAATTTCGTCCAGTTTCACCCTCTGTGATTCCCATGGAGATAGGACGTTCCAAATTATCTTCCGAGGAGAGAAAACGAAGAGTAAAGAATAGACTCTGTATCTATTGTGCTGATTCCACTCATATTCTCAGCTCCTGCCCTAAGAGATCGGGAAATGCCAGGCCCTAACTAGTTCCGGAGAGGTGAAGTTAGGGTCCCTGGAGTCCTCTCCATCTTCCATGAAATCTAAAGTCTGCACTTTTGATGTTACGATTTCCTCTGCTACCAAAACCTTTGAGTCACAGGCATTAATTGATTCCGGAGCAGCAGGAAATTTTATTTCCAAATCATTAGTAAATCAATGGTCTCTACCAGTGATTACCTTAAAAACACCCATTACTGTGACGGCTATAGATGGTTCACGTCTCATCAACGGTCTCATCACTCAGAGTACGTCTCCAGTAACACTTCAGATTGGTGCCCTGCATCATGAAGAAATATCGTTTTTAATCCTTCCTGTTACGACAAGTCCGATTGTTTTAGGCCTTCCATGGCTTCAGTGTCACTCTCCTCAGATTGACTGGCGCACCCCTCAAGTCACGTCTTGGGGGCCTGAATGTCACCATCGTTGCCTTTCCCAAGTTATTCCTCTCAAAGTACAGCAATCTTCCATCTCATCTACCTCACCGGGACTCCCTCCTCAATATGCTTCATTTACCGATGTGTTTGATAAAGCTCAGTCTGAACGTCTTCCTCCTCATCGTTCTTGGGATTGTCCGATCGACCTTCTACCTGGCAAGACTCCCCCCAGGGGCCGGGTCTATCCACTCTCGTTACCTGAGACTCAAGCTACATCTGAGTATATACAGGAGAACCTCCAGCGTGGGTTTATTCGACCTTCCACCTCTCCCGCTGGAGCTGGGTTCTTCTTCGTCAAAAAGAAGGATGGATCATTACGCCCTTGCATAGATTTTCGTGGACTCAATGCCATTACTATCAAGAATCGGTATCCCATTCCGCTGATCACTGAGCTATTCGATCGCATCAAGGGAGCCCGTATTTTTACTAAGTTGGATCTTCGTGGTGCCTACAATTTAATCAGAATCCGTTCCGGTGACGAATGGAAGACAGCGTTTAACACCAGAGACGGGCATTACGAATATCTGGTAATGCCTTTCGGGCTGTGTAATGCCCCCGCTGTTTTTCAAGGCTTCATCAATGAGATCTTTCGGGACTTATTATATGTATGTGTCGTCGTCTACCTGGACGACATATTGATCTTTTCCCAGGACCTGCCTTCTCACCACCAACATGTGGCAGAAGTCCTCTCCAGGCTACGAAAAAATTAATTGTTCTGTAAATTAGAAAAATGTTCATTCGAATTGCCCCAGATTCCATTCTTGGGGTATATAGTTTCCGGAGTTGGCCTGAAGATGGATCCAGACAAGGTGAATGCTGTACTACATTGGCCCCAGCCAACTACTCTTCGTGCTATTCAGCGTTTTTTAGGTTTTGCCAATTACTATAGACGCTTCATTCAAGACTTTTCTTCCATTGCATCTCCTATTGTGGCCCTGACTCGAAAAGGGGCTAATCCTAAGCAATGGTCGCCTGAGGCTCTTCAAGCCTTTCAAACACTCAAAGAGTCCTTCTCTTCGGCTCCAATCCTTCGACAGCCTGATGTGACACTCCCCTTCTTTCTAGAAGTAAATGCCTCTAATGTGGGCTTGGGAGCTATTCTCTCCCAACGCTCTGAACAGCAAAAATTCCATCCTTGTGCCTTCTATTCTCGGGGTCTTCTGCCCGCAGAGAAGAATTATACTATCGGGGACAAGGAGTTACTGGCTATCAAAGCTGCATTAGAGGAGTGGAGATACCTATTGGAAGGAGCTCGCCATCCGGTGACGATCTTCACGGATCATAAGAACTTGTCATATCTTCAGTCTGCCCAATGCTTGAACCCTCGCCAAGCAAGATGGTCTCTTTTCTTTTCCCGTTTCGAATTAATAATAACCTTCAAACCAGCTGCCAAGAACAAAAAAGCTGACGCTTTATCTAGAGCTTTTGTGACGTCCTCTGATATAGAAGAGGTTTCCAACCATACCATTCTAGACCCCAAATGTATCTCACTGGCTGCTTCATCCACCAAAACGCTACCATTTGGGAAGACTCTCGTGCCTCCTACTCTAAGGAGGAAAATCCTTTCGTGGTTCCATGCCTCTCATTTTTCTGGACACGCCGGTGAACACAAGACCTTTGAGATGCTCTCTCGAAGTTACTGGTGGCCTTCAATGAGGAGAGACGTCAAAGAGTTCATTGCTTCCTGTGAATTATGTTCCCAGTTCAAATCCTCCCGCAGAACTCCAGCAGGGTTGCTGCGACCACTACCCATTCCGTCCAAGCCGTGGACCCATATTAGTATGGATTTCGTTACTGACTTACCACCTAGTAAGAATCATAACACTATTTGGGTGGTGGTGGACAGATTTTCGAAGATGGCTCATTTCGTCCCTCTGTCTGGTTTGCCTTCCTCGTCTATCCTGGCTGAACATTTCATTAAAGAGGTCTTCCGCATCCATGGATGTCCGTCTGAGATTGTGTCAGATAGAGGAGTACAATTCGTTTCCAGATTCTGGCGAGCCCTTTGTAAAACCTTGGGCATACGATTAGCACTCTCATCTTCTTACCATCCGCAATCTAACGGACAGACTGAGCGTGTCAATCAAGATCTTGAGACTTTTATAAGGATGTTCTCTTCAGCCAATCAAGACAACTGGGTAGAGTTGCTTCCTTGGGCCGAATTCGCCCATAACAACATGTACCATGAGTCATCATCCAAAACTCCATTTTTTGTGGTTTACGGTCACCATCCGTCTTTTCCGGAATTTCCTGCCCTCCCGCCCACCCAAGTTCCAGCGGTGGAGACTGCCTGTCAGACCTTTAAAAATATCTGGTCTCAGGTCAAAACCTGTTTGAAGAAAACATCTATCAAATATAAATCTTTCGCAGATAAGAAGAGGCGGGCTATTCCACCACTAAAAATTGGAGATCGTGTCTGGTTATCTACTAAAAACATTCGTTTGAAGGTCCCATCTATGAAATTCGCCCCTCGTTTTATTGGTCCATATAGGATCATTCAAGTAATCAATCCAGTATGTGTGAAACTTCTTCTTCCTAAGAATCTTCGGATTTCTAATGCCTTCCATGTGTCCTTACTCAAGCCTCTTATTATCAACCGTTTTTCAAAACCTCCCTCAGCTCCGCAGCCTGTTCAAGTTCATCAGGAGGAGGATTTCGAAATTACTGAGGTACTAGACGCAAAAATTTCGCGAGGAGTCCTCCGTTTCCTCGTTCATTGGAAGGGCTTTGGTCCTGAGGAGCGCTCTTGGATCAAAGCTGAAGATCTTAATGCTCCTGCCCTTTTGAAGAAGTTTTATTCCAAAAATCCGGACAAGCCCGGTTCCAGGCGTTCTGTGCCCACCTTTAAAAGGGGGGGTACTGTCACTCACCGGACCGTGAGTGCCTCTTCCCGGACATTTAGGAACCGTGGCCGTCCTCCATCCTGAGGGTCTGCGCATGCGCAGCCCTTTCCTATACTTCAGTGTATGTCCCTTTAACTCAATTGGCAGATCAGGCAACACTCCCTATATTAAGCACCTGTGGTCAACACCACGTTGCCTGATCTTGGAGTCTCATTCCCCATGAGTCTCTGAAGGTGTTCCTGTGTTTCCTCGTGTATTCAGCGCTGCTGATTCCTGTGGCTTCCAAACCACTTCTACCTCTGTGGTTTCCAAACCACTTCTACCTCTGTGGTTTCCAAACCACTTCTACTACTGTGGTTTCCATACCACTTCTACCATCAACTGTATCATCGTGACTGTGAGCTGATTCCTATCCGCTGCCTCCGTGCACTACAGTCTTCTATACCACTTCAACGCTATTATATTCCATTGTGACTGTTTGCTGATTCCTATCCGCTGCCTCCGTGCACTACAGTCTCCTATACCACTTCAACGCTATTATATTCCATTGTGACTGTTTGCTGATTCCTATCCGCTGCCTCCGTGCACTACAGTCTCCTATACCACTTCAACGCTATTATATTCCATAGTGACTGTTTGCTGATTCCTATCCGCTGCCTCCGTGCACTACAGCCTTCTCTCCATATCTACTCACCTGTTCATCATCAAGTCTGTGAGCTGATTCCTAGCCGCTGCCTCCGTGCACTACAGTCTCCAGCTTGCAACTCGCCTGTGTTCATCATCGTGACTGTGAGCTGATTCCTATCCGCTGCCTCCGTGCACTACAGTCTCCAGCTGGCAACTCGCCTGTGTTCATCATCGTGACTGTGAGCTGATTCCTATCCGCTGCCTCCGTGCACTACAGTCTCCAGCTGGCAACTCGCCTGTGTTCATCATCGTGACTGTGAGCTGATTCCTATCCGCTGCCTCCGTGCACTACAGTCTCCAGCTGGCAACTCGCCTGTGTTCATCATCGTGACTGTGAGCTGATTCCTATCCGCTGCTCCTGTGCACGTCAGCCTCATCTGATCTCTCCCGTGGGTCCGCAAAGTCCTGCTGCCGCTGCCAGCGCTATCGTCCATCTACTGCTGATCCGCTTTCCACGCCTTCCTGTTTCCCGCTGGTCTCTACCCTCCTGTCAGCATTGGATTCGTATCTCATCAGCTACTCCTCTGCTAGATCATCTCCATTCTCCTGGGTCCTCCATGAGTCCAGTTCCACGTTTTACTGATTCCTGTGGATTCGTGTCCCTGTTGGTCTACTTACCTGTGCGCTGCACCTACTAGACCCCTGCCTCTTACATCCAGGGACTTCTCATCCTGTCGGCCTCCTGCCGCCCAGGTATCACTGCACTCCTATCTGACTGCCTTCTGAACCACGGTATGCATACTTCTCATTGACTGTGCTGGTGTATTGCATATCTTGCTGGACTGTGTTGGTTCTCCTCTGGAGTCTGCAATCCGCTGAGTCTTTTGCCATCATTGACTGTGTTACCTTGTGCTGGATTATTTCAGAGACTTCCTACATTTGCAGACCTGTTCAGTCATTTATATATATTGTGCATATTACTGTGGATCGTGTTTAATGTGCCCGTGTACATCCTGTGTTGCAGTCTCTCCCCGTACACCTCCTCACTATAGCAGTGGTACAACTTGCTATCGCAGACCACTGACTACCTCCACTTGCCCTTGTCCATACAGTTCCTCGTGTATTATTACCTCCATATTACCAGTGCTGCTAGTCATAGACTTTCCTGAGCATCTCATCATCTACTATTGCCTGTTCCGTGATCACCCTGCTACCAGAGCACACTATTACCATCTACATTGCTCTGGTAAGCTTACCACCTGGTGATCCCTGGGTAAAGACTCCTAGTGCCCGTGACACTGGCAGAGTAGACTCCGGGTTGTGTTGTGCCGGCTGGAGGGGTTCCTAACAAATATATGGACATGGTGTTATACTGAGATGTGTTGGTTGATGGTGACACCACAATCATCCAACATCACTACAGGACAGGAACATCATAGCACTATTCCGTGCTGTTGAGGACCCTCCTCCTTCCACTATGTAATTGTCAGTCTGTGGGCTGCTGGTTGTCTCTATTACCCCACTCACACCATGACGCTGCACTGTTCTCACTGATCACAAGATCAGAACACTCATATCTTTAAATACTTTGTGCTGTAAACAATCAGTGATCTGATTGGTTACAAATTGATCTATCCCAGCACTTTTAAACACTGAGGACCTCTAGGACAAGTGGGATCACAAGAACGAGCTCGGACACTAGTCAAATGCAAAATAGGATGTTTTTAAATGCTAAACAAAGCTCTTCAAGAGAATATGGAGTAAAATGGAATAGTTCCATCAAGACATTTTTAAGAAACATTTTCAGATTCCACCACTTTAATAGAATACCTCCAATTGTCTTACATAGCTCTTTTATCTCACAAGACATTGAACAGTTCAGAGCAGACCAGTATCTCACCCAAGTTTCCCTCCCATTGCTCAAAAGACCATTGCCCTCATCAGAGAGTAGACTTCAGCGTCCTCTCAGGCCCACTCCTTTGCATTAGGACTCTCAAAGCCAAAACTGAGCTCCTTGTAAGGGGTTTTCTAAAATGTTTCTTGGAGAATCACGAACATGCTCTATAGGCTGCCTGCAGTGCTTACATATGGACCAGGGATGCCTTGTCCTGGCTACATGTAAATTAGGCCTTCAAGGCAGCTGACCAAGCACAATGTCCAGTTTATCAACTGGAATTAAGAGTCAGCTGTCCAATTGAATATTGGATGTGCATAATGGCCAGTTGGTAGATGGGGCCTGAAAGGAGTTGGAACATACTCAGTTCATATTTGGTTGGGTATGCTGTCCCTACTAAATCTGAGAACCCTTACTATAATGATGTGGCACACACAGGGTGGCACTTGTTTGTGGCTCTGAACACAAGGAACATCTGGTTGCCCACAGATGGGTTCTCAGACAAAAATGTAACTAATTCTCTTGTGCTTGGAGCAAATACTTGAAATCATATAAATTACTAACTGATGTGGCTGTGATGGTCTAGATGTCTTGTACTATGAGAACTATCACAGCTCCCGATGGACACTAATGCTTGCGATGGGTTGGACGGTCATATTCCAGCCCTGCTTAGACCCAGATACAGCGAACGTTCATCTAATTAACATAATTACACCTCCAGAATAGATGGATAGTTACTTGTCCATGTGGGCTATATAAAACATTGATGCAAAACCCATAATGCCATAAAATTGTGACTCTAAATAATGTAGCTAATAAGACTACATGGATTTTGTTTCCCTTAGATATACCCTTGAAGGGAAATTTAAGAACTCGGTGTGCAAGGTGTTCTTTTTTCTGTGTCAGTAAATTGTGAATAGTGGGCCAGACTTTGGTGCTTAGTTGGTTTTGGCAAATGCTGCAGTGGGGGACGAAAGAGTCACTTATCAGTCCCGAGGTACCATGCCAAAATATTACAAGGCTTGGTCACGATGGGCGAAGTCGAGTTATGCGATTGGCTCTCTGGCAGCAGACTTTGGTCCTGTTTAAAATAGTGATTAGGCCACTTCTGTGCTTCATTTGATATCAGTTTCAGCACAAGGAATACTTCTAACTACTTAATAGATGTATTCTCCTGGAAGGGTCTAATACTAATATTTTTATGTTTCCTATGCAAGAAGGAGTTTGGACGGTGGCTCAGTGGTTAGCACTTCTGCCTTAAAGCACTGGGGTCATGAGTTCAATTCCCGACCATGGCCTTATCTGTGAGGAGTTTGTATGTTCTCCCGGTGTTTGCTCCGGTTTCCTCCCACACTCCAAAAACATAGTGTGTGTGTGTGTGTGTGTGTGTGTACTGTAAGCTCCAATGGGGCAGGGACTGATGTGAGTTCTCTGTACAGCACTGCGGAATTAGAGGACCTATATAAATAAATGGTGATGATGATCTACTTGGCATATTATAATATAAGTCACTGTGCACCTTGGCATAGCCATATATATTTCTACTAACTAGTACCTATTGCATGTCACTAAAATATACTATTTATTTATGTGGATCTACATCATTTATCTTGTACTTTAATTCTTTTGTTTTGTGTTCATAAAATTCAATAAAAATTATTTGATTTAGAAAAAAAATTGTAAATAGTGCTAAATGTCTTAAGGTGTTATAAAAAGACTTAGCATTTCCATGATGGACAATTCAAAAACAAGCAAAACATGAGAGCAGAAATGTCAAGTTAAAGTAGGCTTTATTCACAAAAAGAATAAAAGCACAATAGATATTTAGCAAACGTATGTAATTCCTAAAACCGTTGTTACTAAATTGTGCCAGCTGCTGAGTGACGAACAAATCTGCACTTAACTTTTCTGATGGCTCATTAAATAATCCAAATGGTCTTCACTCTATTTGTTTGGCTTTCTTCCTAGAGTCACCAATGTCATAGTGCGAGTGCAATTCATTCACAGTCTTTGTAGGTGGCAATTCTGCATTCTATCCATAAGTGAACCAACAGATTGGGCTGTATGGACACTTGATGCCGCTGCTTTCATCTCATAACATTAATCTCATGTTTTCTGCAAAAAGAAATGCATAACTACCTTGTGTAGCTTGGCTCACTTGTGTAGTCCTTGAAAAATGTCTGTCTAGCTTGGCACCATGCTGTTCTGGGTGAATCTCCAAAATTATTACATCTAGCTATGTATTCTCGATTAATGACCTTCTCAGTGAAGTGTGACTGAAGGAGTGTGGTGAAACTAGCAGCAGCTCTTGCCACTGCACCCTTTCCCCCACATATACACTTATGCACACAAATTTGGAGACACATTATGGCATAATTTAAACTACATCATAGACTTTGTCAGGGTTGGCTCTGAAAAAGCCTCGAATCCAAGCTCTTGGGCTTTGAACATCATCAACCAAAAGGTTGCATTGCAGCAATATATGTTTAATTGACTTATTATTATTATTATTATTATTGCAGATTTGTAAGACGCCACAGTGCTCTGCAGCGCCGTACAGTAGGGAAAACAGTACAACCATAAAACAGGGACATACAAGGTATACAAAATAAGTGCAGACATGAAAACAAAGAGTATGAAGGACCTTGCTCTAGAGAGCTTACATTCTGAGTGGAAGAGGGCACAGCTGAAACAAAAGGAGTAAATGTGTCTCAGAGGGGAGATTGGAATAGTTGTGAGGGTGCATTAGTGTGAATAGTGTTATCGAGGATAAGGTCACCTCTAAAAAAGAGATGGGTTTTCAAAGAGCATCTAAACATTTCAAGCCTGTGGGAAAGTCTGATTGAATGTGGTAGAGAATTCCATAAGTGGGGAGCAGCACGGGAGAAGTTTTGTAGGCGGGAGTGAGAGGTGGTTACCAGAGACAGAGAGGTAGACCTAAGAGGGCAGGGGGGAGAGTATTTTGATATGAGATTTGAGATGTATGCAGGGGTGGTGTTGTTGAGGGCTTTGTAGATAAGGGTGAATAATTTGAATTTGATTCTGGAGGACACAGGGAGCCAATGTAGGGATTTGCAAAGTGGTGCAGCTGAGTGGAGCGGTGAGAGAGGAAGATCAGTTTTGCAGCAGCATTTAGGATGGATTGAAGTGTGGATATATGGGTGTCAGGAATGCCAGATAGCAGGAGGTTGCAACAGTCAAGACGGGAGATGATGAGAGAATGGATAAAAGTTTTGTTAGCATGTTAATTAAGAAAAGGGCATATTCTGGCAATGTTTTTAAGGTGGAGTCGACAGGACTAGGAGAGAGTCTGGATGTGAGGAATAAAGCAGAGGGTGGAGTAAAGTGTGACACCAAGGCAGCAGGTTTGGGAGACTGAGAAAATTATGGTGTTATTGACAGTGAAAAGGTAGACATGGAACCTCCTAAACACATTTGGATTATGACTGTAGATTATACCAGCTGAATTTAATGTATTTATTCACATATTTTCAGTCCTAGCACTGGCACTATATTCACACCTTTTAAACTATAACCTTTGGAAGCCATTCTTTCATATCCTGCTTTACAGGTCAACTAATTTCCTGGATAGACACTGACGATGTCCAAGTGTCAAACAAAATGAATAGTTCCAATACCATTTGTTTTTGACGCCTAGGACGAGGATTCACTGAATGTTTGTTTGCCTCCCCCTGGATTGCCTCTCTCTATGTAATACTACTTCCACAACACAAAAATACATGAGGGAAGAAATATGATAACTATAGACCTTGGAGTCTCACATCAAGAGAAGGGAAATTAATGAAATCACTGAAATATTTGAATTTGACTCAATGATAAAGGAATGATTTCTGTCTGTAGAAACAGGTGGGATAATTACTGACCCAGCCAGGTAGATTAACTCACCTGAGCATGATTAAAGAAATCCTGAAAACATGAACTGTTGGTAGCCTTTGAGGACTGAACTGGGATATCTCTGATAAAGATGGTCCGTGTTTTCAAAATTGGATTGGGTTAGTGAATGAAACTATCAGTCACGAGAGACATAACGCTTATATCTCACTAGAGAGCGTAAACAAAAATATAATATATACACTATATGGACAAAAGTATTCAGACGTGGACCATTACAGCAACAGGGACTGTAATGACATTATATTCAAATACATATACTTTAGTATGGAGTTGGTTCCCCCTTTTGCAGCGATAACAGCCTCCACTCTTCTTGGAAGACTTTCCACAAGATGTTGGAGTGTTTCTGTCGGAATTTGTGCCTATTTAATCTGTAGAACATTTATGAAGTCAGGTACTGATGTTGGACAAGAAGGGCTGGCTCACAATCGCTGTTCTAGTTCATCCCAAAGGTCTTCGATGTGGTTGAAGTCAGGGCTCTGTGGGGGCCAGTCAGTCTCTTCCACACCGAACTCATCAAACCATGTCTTTGTAGTCCCTGCTTTGTGCACTGGGGCACAGTCATGTTGGAATAGAAAAGGACATTCCCCAAACTGTTGCCACAAAGTTGGGAACATAGCATTGTACAAAATGACTTGGTATGCTGAAGCATTAAGTTTTCCCTTCACTGGAGATAAGGGGCCAAGGCCAAACCCTGAAAAACAGCCCCATACAATAATTCCTTCTCCACCAAACTTCACAGTTGGCATAATGCAGTCAGGCAGGTAATGATCATATAGCATCCACCAAACCCAGACTCGCTATTTGACTGCAGAACAGAGAAGCGTGATTCATCACTCCACAGAACACATTTCTACTGCTCCTTAGTCCAGTGTCGTTGTACTTTACACCACTCCATCTGATGTTTGGCATTGGTCTTGGTGATGTGTGAGGTTTCCATTCAGCTGCTCAGCCATGGAAACCCATTCCATTAAGCTCCCGCCGCACAGTTTTTGTGCCTACATTAATGTCAGTGGAAGTTCGGAAATCTTAAGCTATGGAATCAGCAGAGCGTTGGTGACTTTTATGCACCATGCGCCTTAGCAGTCGTTGACCCCGTTCTGTGATTTTACGTGGTCTTCCGCTTCATGGCCGAGTTGCTGTTGTTCCTAAACCTTCCACTTTCTAATAATATCACTTAGAGTTGACCGTGGAACCATCTTATTGCAAAGGTGACATCCTATCACAGTACCACGCTTGAAGTCACTGAGCTCTCCAGAATGACCCATTTTGTATCACAAGTGTTTGCAAATGAAGACTGCATAGCTAGGTGTTTGATTTTATACACCTCTGGCAAAGGGTCTGATTGAAACACCCCAATTCAATTAACAGGTGTGGCCAAATAATTTTGTCCATATAGTGTAGATCATATAGGTCACGCAAATATAATATATATAATATAATATAGGTCACACAAATATCAGGCTCAGATTAAGGGCATGGGTCCAGAGCGTGTAGGCAGTGAGACAGTTTATCCTTAGGAGACCAATCTTCTCGACCATTACACTTTCTCTTCACCTGGGGCTTCAGTGGGCACTGATTTGTTCTTGCAGTGACTAGCTAGAAGCACCCAGGTGTGTGGGCAGCTGCTTGGGTGAATGGTGAGCAGGAGAGGCATGTACTTTTCTGACACCTCCTTCTTAAAACCCAAAAAGTCAGAAGGATCGTGAGGCTCCGCTTTCACGGTCTGTATTCATACTGACAATCAAGATCAAGCAAGCTTTTACCCATCTGCCCATCCATTGGGCCCGGCTGCCAGACTGAGGCATCTGCCAGTGATTTTACATCCACATCCTATTCAGGCAGCCATTTACTATGTTGAAAGCTCCTTGTCCAGCACCTCCTATGTATACTGCCAATAAAATAACTATAAGTAAAACAAGTCCAATTACTTTTTTTCCGATCACGAGCAGCAGATCCATCTGATCATCTCAGCAGCAACTGCTGCAGCTGATTAGTGAACTCATGGGTAATGTTGCTGCCCAAAACTTTTGCCTGTAGGTTTCCCCTGATAATAGGGAAGCATTTTAGAAGGGCTACTTTACCACCTCGTAGTCCACATAGTAGTCTGGGGCTGCTCCACGGTACGCGTCCACTGCATGTTCTCGCAGTGTGATAACAAAATATCATTCTCGCCTGAAAAGAATTCAGCAAATGTTCATCAATGTTCACAACACTGTCCTTAAATTTAGTAGAATGCAGGGATTCTTGACTTGAATTTTTTGACCCCTAATCCCTCCCTTCTTTCAACTGCTCCCCCTATATTCTCCCAGCCATCCAGCTCCTCTTCCATGTATGTCTCTAGATTAATTTGTTATCTTGTAGCCGTATCAGGGAAATCTCAAACAAGATTAGAGATATAATTAACGTGATTATATTAATACATATACCTTATTATACATTTTTTTTTAAATCTTATATTATATTTTCTCTTTATGTACATTTTGAATTTTATCTTAACTTTTCATTGATTTCTAACCTACAAATGATTAATACAAACGAGAATTGATTACAAAAGAAGGAAGAGATTTGGAGGATGTAAGTGCGAATGCTAAAAGTGGTTGCATAATCGCTTTACAATTATCTACCGATTTATTAATGTGATATGGTAGCTTTAATTTGTAATCTGTCTTATTAAAGATTTGTTGGGTGTAGGAAGTAAGAAGTGTTTATTCATTTAAATCTCTAAGAAACAGTAGTAAATACAAAACAGAAAGAATTAGTTACTTTCAGTCTTTTAGAATAAAGCCGGTCATACAGCCAGCAGGGACAGTGCCGGAGGCTGGGATCTATATAGTCAGCTATACAGCCAGCAGGGACAGTGCCGGAGGCTGGGATCTATATAGTCAGCTATACAGCCAGCAGGGACAGTGCTGGAACCAGGGATCTATATAGTCAGCTATACAGTCAGCAGGGACAGTGCCGGAGGCTGGGATCTATATAGTCAGCTATACAGCCAGCAGGGACAGTGCCGGAGGCTGGGATCTATATAGTCAGCTATACAGTCAGCAGGGACAGTGCCAGAGGCTGGGATCTATAAAGTCAGCTATACAGCCAGCAGGGACAGTGCCAGAGGCTGGGATCTATAAAGTCAGCTATACAGACAGCAGGGACAGTGCCAGAGGCTGAGATCTATATAGTCAGCTATACAGCCAGCAGGAACAGTGCCGGAGGCTGGGATCTATAAAGTCAGCCATACAGCCAGCAGGGACAGTGCCAGAGGCTGGGATCTATAAAGTCAGCTATACAGCCAGCAGGGACAGTGTCGGAGGCTGGGATCTATAAAGTCAGCTATACAGCCAGCAGGGACAGTGTCGGAGGCTGGGATCTATAAAGTCAGCTATACAGACAGCAGGGACAGTGCCGGAACCAGGGATCTATAAAGTCAGCTATACAGCCAGCAGGGACAGTGCCAGAGGCTGGGATCTATATAGTCAGCTATACAGACAGCAGGGTCAGTGCCAGAGGCTGGGATCTATAAAGTCAGCTATACAGCCAGCAGGGACAGTGTCGGAGGCTGGGATCTATATAGTCAGCTATACAGCCAGCAGGGACAGTGTCGGAGGCTGGGATCTATATAGTCAGCTATACAGCCACCAGGGACAGTGTCGGAGGCTGGGATCTATATAGTCAGCTATACAGCCAGCAGGGACAGTGTCGGAGGCTGGGATCTATATAGTCAGCTATACAGCCAGCAGGGACAGTGTCGGAGGCTGGGATCTATATAGTCAGCTATACAGCCAGCAGGGACAGTGCCGGAACCAGGGATCTATATCTATATAGTCAGCTATACAGCCAGCAGGGACAGTGTCGGAGGCTGGGATCTATAAAGTCAGCCATACAGCCAGCAGGGACAGTGTCGGAGGCTGGGATCTATAAAATCAGCTATACAGACAGCAGTAACAGTGCCAGAGGCTGGGATCTATATAGTCAGCTATACAGCCAGCAGGGACAGTGTCGGAGGCTGGGATCTATATAGTCAGCTATACAGCCAGCAGGGACAGTGCCAGAGGCTGGGATCTATAAAGTCAGCTATACAGCCAGCAGGGACAGTGCCAGAGGCTGGGATCTATAAAGTCAGCTATACAGCCAGCAGGGACAGTGTCGGAGGCTGGGATCTATAAAGTCAGCTATACAGCCACCAGGGACAGTGTCAGAGGCTGGGATCTATAAAATCAGCCATACAGCCAGCAGGGACAGTGTCGGAGGCTGGGATCTATAAAGTCAGCTATACAGCCAGCAGGGACAGTGTCGGAGGCTGGGATCTATAAAGTCAGCTATACAGCCAGCAGGGACAGTGTCGGAGGCTGGGATCTATATAGTCAGCTATACAGCCAGCAGGAACAGTGCCAGAGGCTGGGATCTATATAGTCAGCTATACAGCCAGCAGGGACAGTGCCGGAGGCTGGGATCTATAAAATCAGCCATACAGCCAGCAGGGACAGTGTCGGAGGCTGGGATCTATAAAGTCAGCTATACAGCCAGCAGGGACAGTGTCGGAGGCTGGGATCTATAAAATCAGCTATACAGCCAGCAGGGGACAGTGTCGGAGGCTGGGATCTATATAGTCAGCTATACAGCCAGCAGGGACAGTGTCGGAGGCTGGGATCTATAAAATCAGCCATACAGCCAGCAGGGACAGTGTCGGAGGCTGGGATCTATAAAGTCAGCTATACAGCCAGCAGGGACAGTGCCAGAGGCTGGGATCTATATAATCAGCTATACAGCCAGCAGGGACAGTGCCGGAGGCTGGGATCTATAAAATCAGCCATACAGCCAGCAGGGACAGTGTCGGAGGCTGGGATCTATAAAGTCAGCTATACAGCCAGCAGGGACAGTGCCGGAGGCTGGGATCTATATAGTCAGCTATACAGCCAGCAGGGACAGTGTCGGAGGCTGGGATCTATATTGTCAGCTATACTGCCAGCAGGGACAGTGTCGGAGGCTGGGATCTATATAATCAGCTATACAGCCAGCAAGGACAGTGCCAGAGGCTGGGATCTATATAGTCAGCCATACAGCCAGCAGGGACAGTGTCGGAGGCTGGGATCTATATAGTCAGCTATACAGCCAGCAGGGACAGTGCCAGAGGCTGGGATCTATATAATCAGCTATACAGCCAGCAGGGACAGTGCCGGAGGCTGGGATCTAGTCAGCTATACAGCCAGCAGGGACAGTGCCGGAGGCTGGGATCTATATAGTCAGCTATACAGCCAGCAGGGACAGTGTCGGAGGCTGGGATCTATATAATCAGCTATGCAGCCAGCAAGGACAGTGCCAGAGGCTGGGATCTATATAGTCAGCCATACAGCCAGCAGGGACAGTGCCAGAGGCTGGGATCTATATAGTCAGCTATACAGCCAGCAGGGACAGTGTCGGAGGCTGGGATCTATATAGTCAGCTATACAGACAGCAGGGACAGTGCCAGAGGCTGGGATCTATATAGTCAGCTATACAGCCAGCAGGGACAGTGCCAGAGGCTGGGATCTATATAATCAGCTATACAGCCAGCAGGGACAGTGCCGGAGGCTGGGATCTAGTCAGCTATACAGCCAGCAGGGACAGTGCCGGAGGCTGGGATCTATATAGTCAGCTATACTGCCAGCAGGGACAGTGTCGGAGGCTGGGATCTATATAGTCAGCTATACAGCCAGCAGGGACAGTGTCGGAGGCTGGGATCTATATAGTCAGCTATACAGCCAGCAGGGACAGTGCCAGAGGCTGGGATCTATAAAGTCAGCTATACAGCCAGCAGGGACAGTGTCGGAGGCTGGGATCTATATAGTCAGCTATACAGCCAGCAGGGACAGTGTCTGAGGCTGGGATCTATATAGTCAGCTATACAGCCACCAGGGACAGTGTCGGAGGCTGGGATCTATAAAGTCAGCTATACTGCCAGCAGGGACAGTGTCGGAGGCTGGGATCTATAAAGTCAGCTATACAGCCAGCAGGGACAGTGCCAGAGGCTGGGATCTATAAAGTCAGCTATACAGCCAGCAGGGACAGTGTCGGAGGCTGGGATCTATATAGTCAGCTATACAGCCAGCAGGGACAGTGTCGGAGGCTGGGATCTATATAGTCAGCTATACAGCCACCAGGGACAGTGTCGGAGGCTGGGATCTATAAAGTCAGCTATACAGCCAGCAGGGACAGTGTTGGAGGCTGGGATCTATATAGTCAGCTATACAGCCAGCAGGGACAGTGTCGGAGGCTGGGATCTATATAGTCAGCTATACAGCCAGCAGGGACAGTGTCGGAGGCTGGGATCTATATAGTCAGCTATACAGCCAGCAGGGACAGTGTCGGAGGCTGGGATCTATAAAGTCAGCTATACAGCCAGCAGGGACAGTGTCGGAGGCTGGGATCTATATAGTCAGCTATACAGCCAGCAGGGACAGTGTCGGAGGCTGGGATCTATAAAATCAGCCATACAGCCAGCAGGGACAGTGTCGGAGGCTGGGATCTATAAAATCAGCTATACAGCCAGCAGGGACAGTGTCGGAGGCTGGGATCTATATAGTCAGCTATACAGCCAGCAGGGACAGTGTCGGAGGCTGGGATCTATATAGTCAGCTATACAGCCAGCAGGGACAGTGTCGGAGGCTGGGATCTATATAATCAGCTATACAGCCAGCAGGGACAGTGTCGGAGGCTGGGATCTATATAGTCAGCTATACAGCCAGCAGGGACAGTGCCGGAGGCTGGGATCTATATAGTCAGCCATACAGCCAGCAGGGACAGTGTCGGTGGCTGGGATCTATAAAGTCAGCTATACAGCCAGCAGGGACAGTGTCGGAGCCAGGGATCTATATAGTCAGCTATACAGCCAGCAGGGACAGTGTCGGAGGCTGGGATCTATATAGTCAGCTATACAGCCAGCAGGGACAGTGTCGGAGGCTGGGATCTATAAAGTCAGCTATACAGCCAGCAGGGACAGTGTCGGAGGCTGGGATCTATAAAGTCAGCTATACAGCCAGCAGTAACAGTGCCGGTGGCTGGGAATGGCTGAAGTTTTTTTTTTATGTACTAGGAAATTGCTAAAGTTGTATTTAATATAAGCTGTATATTTTTTAATAACTATAACCAAGGCTAACTAAAAATGACTGAATCCCATAGCAAAAATTATATGTCCCCCAGACCGTACTGTAATGGACACCGATAATTCCGGCCAAAAACAAATTATTACTGAGTACATTAGCAACCACACAGGCTGCTAGGAGTATAGTTATGCCATTGAAAAAAAGTCAGTTTATATACATTGTATTTTTCTCTTTATTGAACTGAAAACATAATACTCCAACTGCTTCCAGCAATTTTTAATTTCCCAGGAACAAAGACAATGACCTGGAACAAAGACAATGACCAGGAAAACAATATTATATTTGAAAAGAATAATTCAACAACTAGTGCAGGGACACCAACAGAGATCTTGTGTCAGTAATGGGGAAATAGGAACATTTAAAGTATTTTTGTATACTTACAGACAACTTTTCACCTGTATGAATGTGTGTGAACTTTCTGATGCTTAATAAGATTTGATTTCTGTGTAAAACATTTCCCACATTCAGAGCATGGAAATGGCTTCTCACCTGTGTGAATTCTCTGATGTTTAATAAGAAACTCCTTGCGTGTAAAACATTTCCCACATTCAGTACATGAAAATGGCTGCTCACCTGTGTGAATTCTCTGATGATTAATAAGATTTGATTTGTGTGTAAAACATTTTCCACACTTTGAACATGGGAATGGCTGTTCACCAGTGTGAATTCTTTGATGCTTAATAAGACCTGATTTCTGTGTGAAACATTTCCCACACTCAGAACATGAAAATGGCTGTTCACCAGTGTGAATTCTTTGATGATTAATAAGATTTGATTTATGCGTAAAGCATTTTCCACATTTAGAGCAAGGAAATGGCTTCTCACCTGTGTGAATTATCTGATGCGCAACAAGATTTGATTTAATTGTAAAACATTTTCCACACATAGAACATGAAAATGGCTTTTCACCAGTGTGAATTCTCTGATGTCGAATAAGTTTTGCTTTCTGTGGAAAACATTTTCCACAATCAGAACATGAAAATGGCTTCTCCCCTGTGTGAATTCTCTGGTGTTTAAGAAGATCTGATTTCTGTGTAAAACATTTCCCACATTCAGAACATGGAAATGGCCTCTCGCCTGTATGCATTTTCTGATGTATAACAAGAGTTGATTTCAATGTAAAACATTTTCCACACTCAGAACATGAAAATGGCTTCTCGCCTGTGTGAATTCTCTGGTGTTTAAGAAAATCTGATTTCTGTGCAAAACATTTCCCACATTCAGAACATGGAAATATTTTGCCACCTCTATAAACTACTTTATGTGTAACAACATCTGAATTATCAGGAAAACATTGCTCATGGTTAGAGGGATCAGAGGATATATCTGCACTTTGATGTACTGAACGTCCATTTGGTGTAACTGGGATTTCGTCTGTAGAATCTTGTTTGATGTCACTGTTTTCTATGTCACAAGCTGGAGATAAAATGTTATCTTCCCCTGACGTAGCCTCACTGTCGTGTCCATCTGCTGGAAATAAAAAATAAAATAAGGATATTTTCAATTACTGCTAAAGGAACTCATAATGCCATTAGTTTTTGATATTTTGCTCATAGGATTTCTCTAAAAAAATCCTTTTATTTTAAATTACAACTATATAAATTTAGAATAATTCTATCGATATTCCTTCTGCATATCTTTCTATACCAACTTCAATAAGGTAACAATAAAGTCCTTAAATAGGGTATACTAAACAAGGGGTTGGCAAATCTGAGGAGCGTGGGTCCTCAATGTAACTGAGAAATGTTTCCTAGTATCTAAACCACCCAGGCAACTATGAGTAAGCACCCTTCCCCTCTTGCTCAACCTTCCCTAGCCAGCTATGTTTCAGAGACATTATCAGTCTATTACTGGCTGAGAGTGCAGAGTTACCTTAATTCTGTGCACCCATTGGTGGACAAAGAACTCAGTTTCTTTCCTGCTATTAGCCTATTATTGCTGGATAGGGTCTTTCCTTCTTAATATATGGAATGGCTCAGAGCAGGAAGTCAACCTAGTTGCAGTAGGAGAGAAAGAATTCTCATTGGTGGTAGGAGTCCCATAATTACATACTTCTATTTCCTTTCCACCCTTTTACCAAATAGGACTCATTCTTGGCACCAGATATGGTTTAATTTTCTATAGTTGACACCAGATATGGGTCAGATTTCTGTAGAAGGCTGCAGATATGGCTCAATTTTTCGACAGCCCGAGATTGGCTTAGCATTGCATTCTTGGCATGTGTTACGACTCAATTTTTTATACTTGGTACCAGATATGCCGCAGCATATTATATATATCTCTATCTATATCTATTTACATATATATCAATTTCCTATAATCTGTAACACATATGGCTCTGCATATTATTCTTTGTAAAAGATATGTCTCAATATATTCAACTTGGCATCAAAAAACTTTGGCAGCCAGCATAACTCAAAAGTACAAGTGAAGAGGTAACATAACAGTACACAGAACCCATTTATTCACATGAAAAATGAAAACTTATTCCTGACACAACAAGACATGAATCTCAGAAACCCAACAAGCTAAACAGATAGAACAGAGTGAATTTGTCTGGATGAAATGGAGTATATAACAGTACTGGAATGCCAAAGAGGACAATATGTAGAAAACTGGGGTCAAAATGATGTGTTGTACTTGGCTACAGTCAATCTCTATGGAGAATTGACAGAAATTTATGGATATAAAGGACTGGGTGCGCCAAGACAATCTTGATGCTAACAGGGCATCCCATACACCACCTTTTTTTCTTGATTCTCCAAATGACACACATAAAACTAGAATGATTGCAATAAAAATAACACAAAATGAACAGTGCATCAATGAACTCCACCTGAGGATCTTGAGACTGTGACAGAATGGATCTCCTATGCCACCCTGTCTGTTGTGTTGGGGACCGGCTGGGTAAACTGCTCATGAGTGGGGTGTGGAGGTTCTTGGCAAGGTCCTGGAACTTCTGACGATAGGGTCTTTGGGGTAATAGTGTACCATTTAAGGAGTGCCCTTTTTACTATATCATAGTTCATACAGCCCTCTGAGGCACCCCACAGTAGGCCTCCACTGCAAGTCCTTGCAGTCTGGGCACCATCTGCTTATGCCTTGGCTGCATGGCTGGTGCCCTACCCTCTTGACGTCATGCCTTGATGACCTGTGCTCGCTCAGCTGCAGTTGCTTTGTCCTCGAAGGCCGCCATCTGGATCCTCAGCCCGGTTGCCCCAGACAGCAGCGACCTGGAAGAGGTCTGGTTCACCTTGTTTCCGGTTTTCAACTGCGCTGCCACCTTGGCCACTGCCGCCATCGGTTTCCTACGCCGGGGTACCATGCTTTAGGTGCCATTCCCTCAGTGCCACTCATCTCCGCTCTGTTTGACGAATGACTGATATCAATGCCCTTGGCACTGCAAAGAGTCTCAAGGGCCACCCTGGACACGTTGGCGTAATCTTGGCTGCAGTTATTTCTCTCCTAAATAACTCGGCTCTCCTGACTGGTGCATGAAAAGCCGCATGGGGTTATCCCACCGCTTGCCACCAGAAATCTGTGACAGGATGGACCTCCTATGCCACCCTGTCTGTTGTGTTAGGGATCGGCTGGGCTTGTTTTGCCACCATTCCTTTTTTTTCTCCCAAATTGCACCCCTCTAACCGCAGTAGGAGGGATCTGCTGCCACCACTAGTCTCCTTTGCCGGTACCTAGACCCAGTTCCTTTTGGGTAACTTTCGCTGCTTGAATAACCCTATGGGCTGTGAACAAAAATCCACGTTATTGCGGTAACGTGGATTAAGTTCGCGGCCCGTTCCGGCGCGATCCGGCAAACTGGAACCCTAATTGAATATGCCCCTGTGTGTTAAGTTTCCTGTATTACTTGCATCCTGAGTCTACATTGTTCAGACAGGATCCAAGATACAGGAAGAAAACGTACACAGGACGGAAAGGTAACGACCTCCTGCTGTGTTGGTCACTTCACATGGAAAGACTTAATTAGCATTATTAGTCTGCCTTCAGGAGTTACAAAACAAAAAGCGAATTTCCTCCCCTGTCACTGTCTCAGAAATAAATACATTTCCAAACGTGCAACACAATATAATAAAAATCAGTACATTTATAATGATATAAACTAGCACACTGCGCTAATAATTTAAGTATCTTTATATGTGGTCCAGCCACAGAGCCCAAAAACAAAATACCATAAGTTTGTGAGATGATTTGTGATATACTCCAGTGCCGTACCAGATCCTATAAGACTTTCATGTGAAGAGACCACTCACATTCTCCAGATGTAAAACCCTGCGCGGGTTGGGAGGATCTTGGACAACCCTGTAACCCAGCACATGGTTGTGTCTTATTGTTGAACTTCTTTACCACTGTTTTATGGCTTGCTGTGTTAGAATAGGGAAACATACAGAAGATTCACCTGGTGGGAAAATGTGAAATTAGTACCAAGGTCCAAGACCTAGATGATACTTCCAATGTGACTGACAAGTCCTAAAGTTTACCACTGCTGCCCAAGCCCAAGGATGATTGACACCTGTAGTTATTGCTTGGTTATGGCTGAGGCATCCAATCTGTGTGACGTGCGGTGCAAGAGTAATAATCTTGAAAGTCTTTGTGGTTCACAGTCCAACAATGAATAAACTGTGCAAGAATTGAGCAAATAACAAAAATACTAAAATTGGATCCACAAAAGAAGGACTAGAGAGCTGCTCTTGCTAGCCAAAATACTGAAGGTTCTGAAGGTAAAAAACGCACCTTTGATGTTACCCAATTGTTGTCTACAAACATATTCAAGAGCAATACAAAGATTTGTATGGCACACAGGAGACAAGGGGATCCCACTGAAAGACTTGGTCTTCACAACCAACTTTGATAGGGAGCGTAGCTAGACTACCATGGATAGGATCAGGAGGCGTTTTAGTTACCCATGTGAGGTTAAACTGCCTATATTTCAGGTGGTGGAGAAATGGGGGGAGGGATTGTTTTGCCTTCCCCTATACCAACATGAAAAAAAAATTATAAAAAGTTGAACCCAATGGACTTTAACCTCAGTAAATATGTACCTATGCAAGATTTGTGAAGGTCCGACACACTGGCCTTGTAAGATCTGTAGCAGATGGTAATAACTATCTGATAAAGCAGACAATACTTCCAAGAAGAATGTAACTGCAGAGGTAACCCAACCAAGGAAGCATTGTAGAGTGAGCTCTCCAGGTGGCCACTGGTGTGGAGGAGGTTGGAAAAGCCAAATATAAACACATACTACTGTAAGTTATAGAAACAACCCCACACATCTCAATCCAGAAAGTTTGTTCCACGATCTTTCATAGGCCACATCTTTGTACCTGCATAAATGTGGTGGCTGCAGGAGGACTACCATAAATCACTAATCTACCAGATCTCCCGATGCCAAAGGTGAAAATACCCGAAAGTTGTTAGTTTGGGAGAAAATTTCCAGACCAAGATTACATGGTGGGGTAGCAGAAGCTGATGAAAGTGTACAGTGTATGTCCAAGGCACCAAGCCATGAGCAAACCAAGGAGGAAAGGGTAGAAACATGAAGGTCCAGACATAGACATGTGTAGGAGACAAGCAGACAGCCAGGATGCAGAATACATCTTCTCTCCTCCTGGCGATAACCATTAAGTCTGCGATAGTAAATCCACTGCAAGGTGGAAGGAACATTAATCCAATTTTCACAGAAATGAAGGAACCAGGAAAACAAACCAAATGGACTAGCCCAGCTCAATACCCAAAACAAACCTAAATAATAGGAAGAACATTATTAGAGTCCCTACTTCGCTGGCAGGACAAACTGAACAGGAGCTACTTTCTGTATAGAGGGTGTCTATAGCCAAGTGGAGGAGTCAAGCTTAAGTTCTACATTCTGTCCTGCTTCTCAGTGCTGAATAAGGAGACCTCCATTGGGGAACAGCCTGCAGACATTACATATAAATCTGTATTACCACATGGCCAAAATATTCATGTCTCTAAATAAGAATGCACTACAGATTTTTTTACAATGAGAAGCACATTTCTATTTCCAAAAATGTAAATATCAGAAGTGAATTTCAGATGTCTAAATCTACAACATCTTAATATGTTGTCATAATGATGTGGAGCTGGGCGTAAGTCTAACTCTTAAGGGCAAAAACGCTTTTTCTTACTGCATAGTGTGAACATTTACGTCTCAGTCTCCCCTTAGATTAAGATGTAACTCCCCATTGTGAGAGGCGCAGAACACGTAGGGGATGGGCATAGGCAGGGTAGAGTAAGGGAATGTTAACGCTCCTGACATAATATGCTGAGGGGGAAGTAGTCGTGTTGTGTCTGCGCTCCTTGTGGCGCAAGATCCAAATCCCCCCTCCCTCAAACAAAAACCCCAAAATCCTAACCAGCCCTCGTGTTGCCAGTCTATTCTGGTACTGGTACAAAATCATGGTAACAAAAAAATACAATGCCCTCATTCACCCCCTTTATTTCTCCATTATCTTATATCTATCTTTATTACCTAGAAACATGTGTTGGCAAAATAATAAACCATATATAACAATGCAGTACAAACTCATTCAAGACAGCGTTCTTAGCGCTAATGCAGTTATATTTATAGCCTGGGGATTTTCCATGCTCTATCAGGTCATGGGAAATGCCCCAGTTATAAATATAATGGCATAACCACTTAGAGCTCATTTGTGACGGAAGCTCTTAGCGAGCCGGTTACTGCTTTATTACTTATGGTTTGTTATTTTGCCAAAATGTGGATATAAGCTTCAGGAAGATGATGTCAGGGATGCCCAAACACTAGTGGACTGGGCATGCTGGCACCTGTAGAGCACCACTGACAATAAGGTTAATTAATTCTATTTACAAACAAATGAACCCACACCCACGGCCCAGGGGTGTGGGAATAGCACTAGTGCTATTTAGAATTGGGCTGGTTAATCCTAATCCCTGTTTTATTGCAGGCCCAATCCCCATAGAAAATCCGTCCCGTCCTGATTCGGCACTATGGCAGAGGCACCCCACACAGCTATGGCTGGTATAGTCTAGAGCCGGTATGTGTAAATTTGGGGGACCCCACACTTTTTGCCCGCCGTGATTTACAGTACCCTACGCTTTTAACATACAATACGCTTTAAGCGCATTTTAGGGAAATGTACGCATTTCCTGCACTAATCCAAGTTGCAGGTATTTTAAGGTACGTCCAGATCTGAATGTAGCGAACATAAATTGCATCCAGCTCCATATAAGGCCCACAAGGTATTGAACGTTATTAATGTACATATTAACTATCCATATAAAAATAGAGACAACTGTGTGATTTAACCTGGGCATCTGGATTTGGGCAAAACAGATAAAAAATGAATTCAGATGTATCAGATTTTATAACTCTTGTGTGTTCATTACTCACCTGTTCTGATATCTGTAGGGATTTCCTCCTCCTTACACTGCTGATCACCCCTCCCATACATCTCTTCTTCTTCTTCTATATTTTCTACTTTAATAATAATTAGGTCTTCAACCTGAAGAGCACAAACACTATTTATTGTTTATTTAAATTATTTTAGAATAAACAGAGCTATATCAGTGTACAACACCCACAGACAGGCAGGGTGTAAGGGTGAGAGATTGGATGTGGTACAGTACAGGCAGTGTGTAAGGGTAGGGGATTAGACGTGGTACAGTACAGGCAGTGTGTAAGGGCGGGGGATTGGACGTGGTACAGTACAGGCAGTGTGTAAGGGCGGGGGATTGGACGTGGTACAGTACAGGCAGTGTGTAAGGGCAGGGGATTAGATGTGGTACAGTACAGGCAGTGTGTAAGGGCGGGGGATTGGACGTAGTACAGGCAGCGTGTAAGGGTGAGGGGATTGGATGAGGTACAGTACAGGCAGTATGTAAGGGTGGGGGATTGGACGTGGTACAGTACAGGCAGTGTGTAAGGGCGGGGGATTGGATGTCGTACAGTACAGGCAGTGTGTAAGGGTGGGGGATTGGATGTCGTACAGTACAGGCAGCGTGCAAGGGTGGGGGATTGAACGGAGTACAGTACAGGCAGTATGTAAGGGTGGGGGATTGGATGTGGTACAGTACAGGCAGCGTGTAAGGGTGGGGGATTGGATGTGGTACAGTACAGGCAGTATGTAAGGGTGGGGGGATTGGACGTGGTACAGTACAAGCAGTGTGTAAGGGTGGGGGATTGGATGTGGTACACTACAGGCAGGTTGTAGGGGCGAAGGATTAGATGTGGTACATTATAGGCAGTGTGTAAGGGTGGGGGATTGGATAATAAATCTTTAATCTGTGTATTTTGTTTTAATTCATTTATGGCACTCCCATCTTCTCATAGCTCCAAGATTAATAGCAATAAGTATTTCATGGCTATTCCATACACGCAACTAAAATATATTAGCGATCAGATGAAAGAGTATACAATACCGGATAGTCCTGTGGGATACTGTGATTTTCCTCTGTACAATCCTGGGAAAACTGAGGACTAGGACATCTCTCTGGGGTATCACTGTTACTGGATCCATCTGTAGGAAACACACAGTGACTGGATAAATTCTATATATGTGATTATCAGATTATGTGTGATTGGGTGACCCCTTGTAAGGGTGGGGTCTCATGTAATAGAGGTATTTATTGTACATATGTGTTCATAGACATGCTTTCAGGGGGCTGCAGAATACTAGGCTCAGTCTATTCTTATCTTAGAGATTGGTGAAAAGAACATGCTTCGGCAAGACTGATTTTCCTTGCAAATAGCTATTCCTCTGTTGAATCACTCTGTATGTCTCTACACTGGCTGCCTGTCTTCTACCGAATCCAATATAAAATACTTTTACTAACCTACAAGGCCATCAACAAAGCTGCACCAACATAAATCTCCTCTCTTGTCTCAAAATATCTCCCAACTCGGCAACTCCGTTCTGCAAAAGATCTGCGTCTCTCATCCACCCTCATTACATCCTCCCATTCCCGGTTACAGGACTTTTTTCGGGCTGCACCCACTCTATGGAACTCTCTCCCTCGCACAATAAGACTCTCCTCTGTTCTGCAAACTTTCAAGCGTTCTCTGAAAACCTACCTATTCAGACAAGCTTATAATATTCCTCAACCACCATCTTAACCTCACTACCTTTAGCCTGTTACACAATTTCACACAAGACAACTACCCCCGGACCAACATTGTTGTGTGACAGGATCATTTAGCTTATGAGTCACCCTACCTTAGCAGTCTGGCTGGGCCAAGATGCAAAATGTATACTTAACCTCATGTGTCAATCTCCCATTGTCCCATAGATTGTAAGCTTGCGAGCAAGGCCTTCTCACCTCTTTGTCTGTTTTACCCAGTTTGTTTATTAGTTTATTACGTTTGTCCCCAATTGTAAAGCGCTACGGAATATGTTGGCGCTATATAAATAGATGATGATGATGATGATGATTCTTATCTTAGAGATTGGTGAAAAGAACAACATGTTAGAGAAAAAAAAAAATCAGACTATGACTTTTACAGTCACTGTATATTAAAAGTTCTTCGGGGACCTTCAATGTCTGCTAGTTATTGTCAAACTAATTCTCTTATGTTATGCAAATTTTTTGACCTGTAATTCTGGATACACTGGTGGTGCCTATATATATATATATATATATATATATATATATATATATATATATATATATATATATATTATATACACACATACATACTGGGACATCATAAAATACTTCAGTTACTGTGAGACTTCTATAGGCACCCCAGCTGTTCAGAGCTAAATATGTATGATCAACGCGGCAAGAATTCTTGAGCCTTGAAGTGTTCCTGTGATCATTCCCAGCCACAGACAGAATGTACTGAGCATGCTCCAACTTCCACCACGCGCTGTAGCAACTAGCCATATTGTATATCTAACATCTGACTGGAGAGCTGGGTCCCGCATCGTTGAACTCAGCCAGTGGACGTTAACTGATCAGAGGTCCTAAAGCCATAAATTACAAGTTACCAGGATGGGGATTTCCTTGTTCCTTACAGAAGCGATGAAGGCATCACATAGTGTGTTTCTCCGAGCACAATCTGGGAAGAACTCTAGCTTACAGTTTATTGTTCAGTATAAACTGACTATTACCATCACATCGCAGTACTACTGTCTCATGACACTTCTCCTCAAACTGCTACAAATGGCATTTGACATTTTAGATGTATTTTCTTTTCACCACTGCTAGGACCTGACATATTGGCCTCGAATCTGCAAAGGTGTAATTAAATAAAGACAGCCCTTCGTTAAGAGTTAATTAAGAAATTGAAAGTCGCTTTGTAATCTGAGCTGACAATGCCAAAGGTCTGGTACACAGTATAGCTCAAAAAAACCGATCTCTAGCCGTAGCCAGAGTTAAGACCTAGGATTCGGTACATAATGGTGGCAGAGATATATTATTAGGCACAGTAAGAGTTAATGGGCAAAGTTTAGCACACAGACAAACGAGTGCAACAGTAAGTGTGGGCGCTACGGAATATATTGGCGCTATATAAATAAATAATGATGATGATGGTGCAGAAAAGGATGTGAAAAGCGTGATGTTTATAAACACTAGCCCTAGTGGTGTATCTGACCTGGCCATAGGTAAAAGGAGTTTGTGCTGAAGTCTGACAGATTGGCACTCCAGCAAGGGGTAATTAATTAGTCAATGAATCAGGACCGATGGCGAATGTCTGAAACTCTTCAGAATCCAGATCACAAACACTCATTTCTGAACCTCTCTCACTCCTGGATATCATCTCAGGCTTTACACCAATAAAGATAGAAGTTATCCACACAGCCGCTGTCTACAGTACATCATCTCCTCTTTGGATGCTGCTGTGACTATACCAGATCCTGCCTACAAGGGGTTAAGCCCTCATCATTTGTCCGGGATCCTGAACACCTGTGCCTGTTCTTTATAGTCTGCTTTTTTCAACCGAGCGGTGCCAGTTCATCAATTGTTTGCTGTTTCTGGTCTCATTCTCTGTACTCGATTGATCTCCTCGTATCAGACTCCTGCTTCACTTATCGTTTTGCACCTTTTCCTGTGACCCAGACTTTGGCTCCTTTGATTTTGTTTCCGATTGCTCCTTGGTACCGTTATTGATCTTCCCACTTTCTGACCATCCTCCTATGTACTCCTTCCCATGGAGTCTCTGGCTATTACCCGAGGATTATCCAACATCTGCTATAGCTGCTCCTGGTGCAGCACTCAGTTTCTGCTGTTTATTCAGTCCAGTATCTATTTCCTATTGTTGCAACTACTACTGCCAATACCCACTGCCTATTGTGTCTACTACTTTTGCCACTATTGATTTCTTTGATCTTTGCATCAGTTACCTGTTGTGCTGATGGACTTGTGCTAGCTGTAGTTACCATTGTCTGCATCAAGTCATTTATCTGTGAGATTCTTGTTTTAAGTAGCTCTCCGTGGTTTGCATGCTGGGAACATTAACACAGCCATAACTCATCAAATGCATGAAGAGTTATGCTAGCTGTTAATTTATTTTCATTGAAGAACTCCATGCCAGCCCCTATATATGGATTAATCCTTATTCAACTAGTAAGAGACAGGAAACGTCAACTCCCCTGGAAGGTATATAGTGTGACTTCTCCTTCCCTCCTTCACGTTGAGGGACTGCCCAAGATGGACACAGAGCTGGAAGGACACTTTCTTGGTTGACATGGAAGTTAGAACTGCTGTAGGCATGAATGCAGAACTCACTCACAGCACTGCTTTACCTGAGTGTATGTCTAGAAATGGCACTGGTTGAGTATGAACATTTGATTGATACTTTGTGAAAGGGTTCTAATGTTAGGCCCTCCGAAACAAGATTGAGATCCCAAAGTGCCTCTAAAGACTATATGCAAGCTTACCGCTTATCAATCTTGTATCCAGAAATACATTCCCTGTCTGGTAGATACAGTGTACTAAGGGCAAGGCCTTTCTGTAGCCCTTCTTGAAGAAAGTCCAGTATCTGATGTATGTAGGCATCCAATGCATTGTGCCAATATACAAACTGTTTCCAAACACCATTATATACTTTGGAAGAATTTTTCTTCCTTGCTTGTAGTAATACTTTGATTGCGCTGTTAGAGATACCTTTACTCCTCAGAAAAATAAATAAATAGGAGATGGACAGAAAATAAAAATATAGAAGCACCTAACTAACTTCAAGATTATACCCCGTCAATAAGTGCTTACCTTGAACGTCTGTACTTCAGTTTATTTAGGACAGTTTCCAGGTCTTATGTCAGAACTTTCCATATATTTACCAAATACCCCTGATCCTGTGAATTGCTTTCAGGCACTGACCACATTCAACATGGCCAAGCAGCGCACACATCTCAGTATAGCTGTTCTCAATCACCGCAGCATATAGCCAGATTCCTACCAGAGTAGTCTGTATTATGTAGACACGTGACAGAGAGACGAAAGTTCCCTGTTACAGAAATAATCCCCCGTTCCCGTCTGCATGAACTCATTCACAATGTGATCATCATGCGTTCCAAGGACCTCCTCTATAATAACAATGTTACTCAGAATGTACAGTAACACTCTCCTCAGGACACTGTACACATTGGTTCTGAAGAGACAGAACAAGGAGATTATGTGACTTCTGTATTTAGTGTGTATTACTGACCTGTGCTGATATCTGTAGGGATTTCCTCCTCCTTACACTGCTGATCACCCCTCACATACGTCTCTTCTTCTCCCTCTACTTTAATGACAATCAGGTCTTCAGCCTGCACAAGCCACACACAGGACAATAAACATAACACTTTTAATAATAATAATAAATAATAATAATGTTCGATTCTTATATCAGTGCATTAAATCAATGCAGCTTCTCTACAGATGATATAGTGTAGAGTCACTTTCATATTTGGCGAGACCCTCAATTCCATCTACCTGATAATCCTGTTGGATATTGTGATTTTCCTCTGTATGATCCTGCGAATATTGAGGACTAGGACATCTCTCTGGGGTATTTCTGTTACTGGATCCATCTGTAGAAAACACACAATGACTTAATATATTGTTTATATGTGATTACCAGATGATGTGTATATAGGTGACCCTAATCACTGCTCTCTTCTTAACAATAAATTAAAGTCTCCTCTTACCCAGTGATGTGAGGGGCCGGTGAGTCTCCATCATCACGTCCTTGTACACCGCTACAATCAGATCCCTAATAGATAGACAGAAACAAGACGTGTGATGTCACTGACAATCCCAGAAGCCCTCACTTCTCTCGTCACAACGCAGACGATAACCAGGGTGAGATTTAATATCCTCTCAGTCAAGTGATCCGTATACTGCTGTATCTATGATCTACTGGGAATCTTCTCCCTATAGACTGGAATCACCCTCCCTTGAGTTCTTCTTTATGTCCTTTGTATCGTAATTTATGAGCAAATATGTGAACAGTATTAGAAATGTGATATGAATACAAGTTTAGCCCAGCGTATAGAATTTAAAACCACAATGACTGAGCACTATCCTACCTTGTAGAAGTTTCCCGAAAGGTTCATTATACATCACAGTTTGAAACACCCATCCCCCTAGAAGTAACTGTGATTCTATATAACTTCTACTTCTAAGGACTTGCAGAATACTGATGTTTGATGACTCTAAATCTCCTGTAACAAATCTATTTTATTGGCTCACGTCAGCACACAACTCTTACAACAATCTTAAGGGGCTACAATAAAGACATATTTTCTTTTTCAACTGAAGTAAAGGTGTAGAGGGAAGTATTATTCAAGATCCTGACCGCTTAAGACTGCTGTTTAATACATACTCGCCAACTGTCCCTGAATGTCTGGGAGACTCCCTGAAATAGGGGTGATCTCCCTCACTCCCTGAAGAGTCTGGCATTCTCCCTGATGCCAGTACAAGACGTGGTTGGCTTCGCCATCTGTGGCATGATGACACAGTTCAGAAATTGTGTCCTATGTCCATGTATTGATGCCTATGAAGGTGGCCATTTTTATGGAGACCAAGATTTAAACAAAGACTGACAGGTAAGACAACATGACTTCAGTAACGTAAAAGTAGAAATGTAAAAGACACTTCAGTTTCTAGAGATAAATTAGCTGCTTTTCTTTAATGCATAGTTGCCCTGCTCTCCCGGAATGTCTGGGAGACTCCTACATTTCTGGGAAACCTCCCGGACTCCCGGGAGAACAGGGCAACCTCCCCGTTCTCGCAGACGCAATAGATAAGTGGGGGCACAAATTTTGCATCGTCGTAGCGATTAATCAAGCCCCGCCCCCGCACGCCCACCTCCCCCAGGATCTCCCTGAAGCCAACGAGGAAAAGTTGGCAAGTATGGTTTAATTATTGCATACCCTGAGCACAGAGAGCAATGGCTGCCAGTATACATTAAATGAACTGTCCCACAGTTACTAAGTGTAATGAAGGGTTAAAGTCATTGCTTCTCAAGTCTTGTTTATTTCACCACAGAATGAGCTTTGTGCTGACCATGTAGAATAGGACATGTATATCATAGAATGTCAAGGACGCTGAATTGTCTATCAAACTTGTTTGTGTGTTTTGTAGCACCAATGAATGTGTAGTATTATTGCCCTAGTAATTTACTATATAACCCCCCCCCCCGGGGAGGCAGGGAATTAGTGGTTTTCTAAGTCTCATCCGGGACATAACCTGCAGCGGTGCCTAGAGAGTTTCCCCCCTACATGATTCTGGCTTGGGGCATCCAGACTGATTCGGTTTACATTTAAGACATTCCGCAAAACTAAGTATCTCTCATGCACTATGTGTATCTCAATAAATGCATTACCTGATGATAGATGGTTTTCTGTGACTTTCCTTCTACGTCAAATTAACACTTTGTATCTAAACAACCTATTCACACTGGGAACACTAAGCATCGCCAAATTCTCCCCACCTTAACTCCGATATAGCTCAGGGGATCAGAAGCTTCCAGCTTGGTAGTGCTTGATGCACTCTACATAAAACAGAACATCACTTATTAACACTGGACAACAGCCTCCAAAATGTACCTCAAAACATCAGGGTCTCCGCGGTGGGGGTATCTTATCCACAAATACAGGAACTGCGGCACAAACATGGTGCACTGTGGGGTATTTTCAATACAGAGGCAACATTTGGTGAGGGGGAAGTTTTTCCGCTACAGCCACCTCGTCCTCACCACAGGACATGCAAGTAAAGTGCTGGTAAGAATGCAGGTAGCGGATTTGAGACCGGGGGAGGAAAAATGTGTTGCAGGTAGGACGAAGGGCAGATATGCGCTATATGTGAGGGGAAGAAATATATTACAGGGGTGGGGTGGGGGTAAAAACTGTTTTATAATGGTGGTGGAGGGACCACCTGTGAGTGGCACCCTATATGACATGGACACATCCCCTCCTGGGGCACAACTGGAAAGAGAATCAGTTTTTCTATGTAGTATATTTTTAAGTTAAATATTTACTGCAACCTCCCCATAGGTGTATAACTTACAATGTGGCCCTCAGACCATACAATGTTGTCCACCCCTGTTTTACTGAGCCACCTATGAAGACATGATAACTAAACTTACAGATGTCCATCTCAGACAAGACACCTATCTTGGTCATCAAATTCAAGCTTCTCCATTTCTGTAACAAAGAATATGCTTACAAAATGATCTATCAATTGTACTACACAAATGAGCAACTCCACTTGAAATATCATGTGTGGTTGGAATGAAAGAAAGCTAAACGCAATGATCAGCCAATTAAACGTGCCCCAAGTACTTTCATCCTGGGTCTCCTGGGGGTAAATGTATCAAGCCGAGAGTTTCCGGCGGGTTTGAAAAGTGGAGATGTTGCCTATAGCATTTACCCCCCGATTTGAATGATTTGAAACATTATGTATAAAGAGATCGGGTGACATGTGGCTTTCTTAGTGGCTTACGTAGTGACTACTACACTATACAAGTGTACAAAAAAAAATCTTAATTGTTCTATGCTCTAGAGCAGGCCTGTCCAACCTGCGGCCCTCCAGGTGTTGTGAAACTACAAGCCCCAGCATGCTTTGCCAGTAGACAACCTGTTGATAGCTGGAAGGGCATGCTGGGACTTGTAGTTTCACAACATCTGGAGGGCCGCAGGTTGGACAAGCTTGCTCTAGAGAGAGCATAGAAAAACTGCAGGCTGTCTGCGAATCTGTGCAGAGGCGACATTGAAAAAATAAGATTTGTTGTACACTAGGACACTATGAAACGACTAACACAGCCAAATGTGACATTATTTCTCTTCAAACAAAAAACCCTGCCACAACACAACCTGGTAGCCACCAAATCGTCCCAGTCTGTGGTATGAACGACTGATAAATCTAAATTCTTTCTCTTTCCGTTAATTACAATAATCTCTTCCCTAATCTCTGGACTCTCACTATTCCCTTAACAAAGGGTGGTGATATACAAACAAATTGTGTATTTCACCAAGTTTTAAATCTACAAATTGTTTTTTTATATGTCTTGCACATGCTGTTTCTGGACCAACATTTTAAAAAAGCAAACGATCTGTCAATTCACTAGGATCTGATGACATTACCCGGGAATCTAGAATATTAATGATGTGCTGGATCCTGGTGAAGAGACAGGCTAGGTCATAACCATTGGTTCAGCTCACAAAATGGCTGTTTCCCCTGTTGGTAGGTAACAGGTGCTCTTTAAGCTCCATCGCCAGGTCTGGTTTCTAAACAGCATTTTTATTCATTTAAAACTTTAGTGCGCGAAATAGAAAACTTAAATGAAACGGGGCAGCGAATTTGCAATGCTATTAACGTGAATGTCTCCAACAGACCTCGATCACCTACGTCAGAGCTCCCAACACTGACATCCTGCATATTCTCTGTGTGACGTCATCATGGCTACAAGGCTTATGGGATGTATATGTGGACGGGGACTGCCCAGGGAAATTCCACAGCCCAGATAATGATGATCATATTGGGCACATCACAGTTTGGACTATCTTTCAACTGAACAGAGATCGGGGGAAGATCTTTTTACTTGGTCTACCATTCCCCTATGTAGTATAACTCACCCTCTTTCACCTTCCATCTCACACTCTCTTGCTTCCACCCCTCTTTTCTGATTTCTAGATCCCCTCACACTGACTTACCCCATGTGTCTGCCCCCTTCCTTTCCGATTGTAATCTCTCTTGAGCAATTCCCTCTCCCCTCTTGTTCCCCCTCTTTTCATTGCCTATAACTTCTGCTCACCAGCTACATTTTGCAGCTTCACCTCTGCCCTGGACTCCACTCCTTCATTGTCTTCACAACTCTATCAGTAAGCACAGGTTTTTGCTTATGCTGAATATACCCCTTATACCCTACTGACCATCTATGCTACAATTAGCTGTGCTGAGAGTTGAATTGTTATTGGTTTACTGTGTTGTCCTGTTATACCAGATCCTGCTTGTTTGCCCTCAGTACGGCGCTGCAGATCACCTTTGGCACCCAACAAATAGAGGTAAATAATAATATGTGCCTTGTGCCCCTGGTGACATATTCACCTGAATCCAACTGGAGGGTGGATATTGATATGGAGAAACAAATCAATAAGACAATATCAAATATAATAAACCCAGGATCATCCCCTGCCAGTACTGGTGCCCAATCCTTGCCCTGAAGCTCCTGGTAACAGATACACTGCAGGAAGACGGATTCATCTCTGGCTGCCCTTGGATATGACACAGAGCAGCTCTGTGATAACAATACACTGTATCCAGCTCTCTCTGCTCCTTGTGGTGGCTGCTATGTGTCATAGGGTGAGATAAAGACACAGTGACAGCCACATGTTACCTGTTACTCTGTGTCCGCCTCGTTCCCAGTACAGACAAGATCTGGACACCCAAGTGCCCCACTTCCGGAACCTGCAGCTAAAAAAGACCCCACTTCCTGTTTGTACCGTACGTCACTTCCGCTATTTGAACCGCAAACAGGAAGAGATCATCCACAAAGGATCGTGTACGGGCGGAAGTAAGAAGAGCGCGGTCTGTGTGAGGGGAGGAGGGAGCTGATTAATATTAATGAGCAATGATGAATATGCAGATATTTGAGAGGGAATTGTGGGAAGGTGCTGGAGCTCTGTTATTATCATTCATCCTCCATGTTATTATCTATATCTCCCTGTCTGTGTCTCTGTCTCCATTATTTTCAATATATGGTTATCTGTTATCCACCCTGATCATGTCTCTCCCCATTCCCTGCACTGTATATAATGTATTATCCCATTCACTGCACTGTATATAATGTATTACCCCATTCCCTGCACTGTATATATAATGTATTACCCCATTCCCTGCACTGTATATAATGTATTACCTCATTCTCCCCATACCATGCACTGTATATAATGTATTACCCCATTCCCTGCACTGTAAATAATGTATTACCTCATTCTCCCCATACCATGCACTGTATATAATGTATTACCTCATTCCCTGCACTGTATATAATGTATTACTCCATTCTCCCCATTCCCTGCACTGTATATAATGTATTACCTCATTCTCCCCATTCCCTGCTCTGTATATAATGTATTACCTCATTCCCTGCACTGTATAAAATGTATTACTCCATTCTCCCCATACCATGCACTGTATATAATGTATTACCTCATTCCCTGCACTGTATATAATGTATTTCCCATTCCCTGCACTGTGTATAATGTATTACCTCATTCTCCCCATACCATGCACTGTATATAATGTATTACCTCATTCCCTACACGGCATATAATGTATTACTCCATTCCCTGCTCTGTATATAATGAATTACCCCATTTTCCACATTCCATGCACTGTATATTAAGATAAAGCTCCAGGTCCAGATGGCATACACCCAAGGGTCCTTATGGAGTTAAACTCGGAAATAGCTAGACCGCTATTCTTAATTTTCAGAGATTCAATCTCATCAGGCTCAGTACCAAGGGATTGGCGAATAGCAGATGTGGTGCCGTTGTTTAAAAAGGGGACGAGATCACAACCAGAGAATTATAGACCTGTAAGCCTGACATCAATAGTGGGGAAACTACTGGAAGGTATTTTAAGGGACAGTATTCAGGATTACTTGGTACGCAATAAAATTATTAGTGGGAATCAACATGGATTTGTGAGGGATAGGTCATGTCAAACAAATCTAATTAGTGGGAACTTAGACCAGGGCAGGACAGTAGATGTGGTCTACTTAGATTTTGCAAAGGCCTTTGATACAGTGCCACACAAGAGGTTGGTTTACAAAATAAGGGAACTGGGTCTAGGAATCAAAATTTGTACTTGGACCGAAAACTGGTTAGAGAATAGGGAACAGAGAGTTGTGATAAATGGAACATTTTCTAATTGGTCAAAAGTCTTAAGTGGAGTTCCTCAAGGTTCCGTGCTGGGACCACTCCTTTTTAATATATTTATTAGTGACCTTGGTGATGGTTTAGAGAGTAAAGTTTCTATTTTTGCAGATGACACTAAACTCTGTAAGGTAATAAAATCAGAGCAAGATGTAGCTTCTCTACAGAGGGACTTAAATAAACTGGAGGATTGGGCGGCCAAATGGAATATGAGGTTTAACACAGATAAATGTAAGGTTATGCATTCAGGGATCAAAAACAAGAACGCAATCTATAAATTAAATGGAATTAATTTAGGAGAATCTATAATGGAAAAGGATTTGGGAGTGCTCGTAGACAGTAGACTTAGCAATAGTGCTCAATGTCAAGCAGCAGCTGCAAGGGCAAACAAAGTATTGGCATGCATAAAAAGGGGCATAGATGCAAGGGAAGACAGTGTAATTTTGCCACTGTATAAATCGTTGGTAGTACCTCATCTTGAATATGCAGTACAGTTCTGGGCACCACTCTATAAAAAGATAATTTGGAACTAGAAAGGGTTCAGAGAAGGGCGACAAAATTGATAAAGGGTATGGAGTCATTAAGTTATGAGGAAAGGTTAGCCAGTTTAGGCATGTTTACTTTAGAAAAGAGGCGTCTAAGGAGAGATATGATTACTATGTACAAATACATTAGGGGTCAATACAGAGAGCTTTCATGGGAACTTTTTACCCCAAGGACCATACACAGGATATATGGTCATCCCCTAAGGTTAGAGGAGAGGAAATGTCACAACCAGCAAAGGAAGGGGTTCTTTACAGTAAGGGCAGTCAAGATATGGAATTCATTGCCAGGGAAGGTGGTGATGGCAGATTCAATAGATATGTTTAAGAAAGGGTTAGACAAATTTTTAGCGGAAAGGTGTATCCAGGGACACGACCGTTAATTTAAAATAAAGGATAGTAGTGGATATAGGGTAAAAATTGGATTGCAATATTGAGTCTGGGGGGATTTTCTAAATTGAAACAGATGGGCGGTTGCCTACTCTGGATTAATTTCAAATATAAGTGCAGGATCGCAGGAGATCCAAAATAGGTTGAACTTGATGGACTGGTGTCTTTTTTCAACCTCATCAACTATGTATATAATGTATTACCTCATTTTCCCCATTCCCTGCACTGTATATAATGTATTACCCCATTCCCTGCACTGTATATAATGTATTACCCCATTCTTCCCATTCCCTGCACTGTATATAATGTATTACCCCATTCCCTGCACTGTATATAATGTATTACCCCATTTTCCACATTCCATGCACTGTATATAATGTATTACCCCATTCTCCCCATTCTCTGCTCTGTATATAATGTATTACCCCATTCTCCCCATTCCCTGCACTGTATATAATGTATTACCCCATTCTTCCCATTCCCTGCACTGTATATAATGTATTACCTCATTCTCCCCATTCCCTGCACTGTATATAATTATCACCCCATTCCCTGCTCTGTATATAATGTATTATCCCATTCCCTGTACTGTATATAATGTATTACCCCATTCTCCCTATTCCATGCACTGTATATAATTATCACCCCATTCCCTGCTCTGTATATAATGTATTACCCCATTCCCTGTACTGTATATAATGTATTACCCCATTCTCCCTAGTCCCTGCACTGTATATAATTATCACCCCATTCCCTGTAATGTATATAATGTGTTACCCCATTCTCCCCATTCCATGCACTGTATATAATGTATTACCCCATTCTCCCCATTCCCTGCACTGTATATAATGTATTACCCCATTCTCCCTATTCCCTGCACTGTATATAATTATCACCCCATTCCCTGTACTGTATATAATGTGTTACCCCATTCTCCCCATTCCATGCACTGTATATAATGTATTACCCCATTCTCCCCATTCCCTGCACTGTATATAATGTATTACCTCATTCTCCCCATTCCCTGCACTGTATATAATGTATTACCACATTCTCCCCATTCTCTGCACTGTATATAATGTATTACCTCATTCTCCCCATTCCATGTACTGTATATAATGTATTACCCCATTCTCCCCATTCCCTGCACTGTATATAATGTATTACCCCATTCTTCCCATTCCCTGCACTGTATATAATGTATTTCCCATTCTCCCCATTCCCTGCACTGTATATAATGTATTACCCCATTCTCCCCATTCCCTGCACTGTACATAATGTATTACCCCATTCTCCCCATTCCATGTACTGTATATAATGTATTTCCCATTCCCTGCACTGTATATAATGTATTACCTCATTCTCCCCATTCCCTGCACTGTATATAATTATCACCCCATTTCCTGCTCTGTATATAATGTATTACCCCATTCCCTGCTTTGTATATAATGTATTACCCCATTCCCTGTACTGTATATAATGTGTTACCCCATTCTCCCCATTCCCTGCACTGTATATAATTATCACCCCATTCCCTGCTCTGTATGTAATGTATTAAGTCACAACCATTGCTGATTTGTATCTGTTATGTAGTTTAAGTTTGCATGGTTAGTGTTAGGGTGGAATTGTATGATTATTAGAGATGGGCGGGTCCGGTTCTCCGAGAACCGAACCCACCCGAACTTTGGGTATCCGAGTACCGAGCTGAGCAGCTCGGTACTCTCCCGCCCATTCCGAATCCAAATCGAGGCCGAACGTCATTGTGACGTCGTCGGATCTCGGGACTCGGTTCTCGCGATACTTCAAGTTTATAAATACACGCCTCCACAGCAATCCATCGCCATTTGACAGAGGGAGAGAGCAGGGTGTAGTCATAGGCTAATTAGAGCAGGGACAGAGAATACCATATTGTTCTTGCAATTGCTCTAACCAAAATCGCTAGTGCAGAGAGGAGGATAGAGGTTTATTATTTTTTCTTCATATTTGGCACTCCCCAGCGCTTTTGGGGTGTCCCCCATAATTGTGCATTAATATTTCTGGCTGTCAAAAGTCATATCTGTCAGCAGTATCTACTAAATAATTTGTAGCACACCTCAGTGTTTTTGGGGTGTCCTCCCTAATTGTGCATTAATATTTCTGGCTGTCAAAAGTCATATCTGTCAGCAGTATCTACTCAATAATTTTTAGCACTCCTCAGTGTTTTTGGGGTGTCCTCCCTAATTGTGCATTAATATTTCTGGCTGTCAAAAGTCATATCTGTCAGCAGTATCTACTCAATAATTTTTAGCACTCCTCAGTGTTTTTGGGGTGTCCTCCCTAATTGTGCATTAATATTTCTGGCTGTCAAAAGTCATATCTGTCAGCAGTATCTACTCAATAATTTTTAGCACTCCTCAGTGTTTTTGGGGTGTCCTCCCTAATTGTGCATTAATATTTCTGGCTGTCAAAAGTCATATCTGTCAGCAGTATCTACTCAATAATTTGTAGCACTCCTCAGTGTTTTTGGGGTGTCCTCCCTAATTGTGCATTAATATTTCTGGCTGTCAAAAGTCATATCTGTCAGCAGTATCTACTCAATAATTTGTAGCACACCTCAGTGTTTTTGGGGTGTCCTCCCTAATTGTGCATTAATATTTCTGGCTGTCAAAAGTCATATCTGTCAGCAGTATCTACTCAATAATTTTTAGCACTCCTCAGTGTTTTTGGGGTGTCCTCCCTAATTGTGCATTAATATTTCTGGCTGTCAAAAGTCATATCTGTCAGCAGTATCTACTCAATAATTTTTAGCACTCCTCAGTGTTTTTGGGGTGTCCTCCCTAATTGTGCATTAATATTTCTGGCTGTCAAAAGTCATATCTGTCAGCAGTATCTACTCAATAATTTTTAGCACTCCTCAGTGTTTTTGGGGTGTCCTCCCTAATTGTGCATTAATATTTCTGGCTGTCAAAAGTCATATCTGTCAGCAGTATCTACTCAATAATTTTTAGCACTCCTCAGTGTTTTTGGGGTGTCCTCCCTAATTGTGCATTAATATTTCTGGCTGTCAAAAGTCATATCTGTCAGCAGTATCTACTCAATAATTTGTAGCACACCTCAGTGTTTTTGGGGTGTCCTCCCTAATTGTGCATTAATATTTCTGGCTGTCAAAAGTCATATCTGTCAGCAGTATCTACTCAATAATTTTTAGCACTCCTCAGTGTTTTTGGGGTGTCCTCCCTAATTGTGCATTAATATTTCTGGCTGTCAAAAGTCATATCTGTCAGCAGTATCTACTCAATAATTTTTAGCACTCCTCAGTGTTTTTGGGGTGTCCTCCCTAATTGTGCATTAATATTTCTGGCTGTCAAAAGTCATATCTGTCAGCAGTATCTACTCAATAATTTTTAGCACTCCTCAGTGTTTTTGGGGTGTCCTCCCTAATTGTGCATTAATATTTCTGGCTGTCAAAAGTCATATCTGTCAGCAGTATCTACTCAATAATTTGTAGCACACCTCAGTGTTTTTGGGGTGTCCTCCCTAATTGTGCATTAATATTTCTGGCTGTCAAAAGTCATATCTGTCAGCAGTATCTACTCAATAATTTTTAGCACTCCTCAGTGGTTTGCGCTCAGAATGGATTCAAAGCAGTCCACATATGATCTAAATGAGCAACCAGGTTCTGTCACCAGTCCTGATGTTAGTGTTCCCAGTACGTCATCTGGCCAAGGCGATGTCAAACAACAGAGTGTTTTCAAATTAGTGCAAAAAACAAAAACCAAAAAAAAATTTACTGTATTGAAGCGAAAAAGAAGTGTAACTGAGCAAAAGTTAAGTGACGATAAAAAAAAAATTGCAAGCATGCCATTCTACACACGCAGTGGCAAAGAGAGAATGAGGCCTTCACCTTTGGCTATTAGTGGCAGATCCCAAAAAGTTACCCAGGCTACAATTGGTGCACAACTACTGTTACGCGTCAAAGCTGAGCTGCAAGATACCAGTGAGGCATTACAGGAGAATATTTGCTCTGATTCACAAATGACAACAATCCCTGTGGAGAGTCCATCCAACAGTGGGATGTCTAATCGTGAGCATTCTGCTGATGTGTGCCTTAATAGCCCGAGTGTAGCCGGTGATACCCAAATTGAGGATGCCACTTTGGAATTAGAAGAGGATGAGGGGGAGATTTGTGTAGGCGACGAGGGCGCTAATGAGGATGTTGATGAGGATGAGGTTGTTTGTGTAAGTCCTGCACCAGTGGCAGCAGTTCTGGCACGTGACAAGAAAAAGGCCATTGTCATGCCTGGGCATAAAACAAAAAAATCCACTTCTTATGTGTGGAATTATTTCTACCCAAATCCAGACAACAATTGTATAGCCATTTGTAGTGTATGTGAAGCCACAGTCAGTCGAGGGAGGGACCTTAACCATCTTGGAACCTCGTCTATGTTACGCCATTTAACGAGAGTTCATGGCAAAGTGTTGGGAAAAGCTGAAAGTTCTTCCCAAAAGAATACAAGCACTCCCTCATCAGCTAAGACCCTCCGCTCACCGACATACCGACGGCTACAAAATACACCCACCACACCATCCTCATCAATATCCTCAGTAGCGCTCGGAGTTAGCCCGGCATCCCACTTAAGGCTGGATGACTCCGGCACTATTATTGATTCATCTGAAGAAAGCGTTAGTCCTGCTGCTGCTGTTGCTGCTGCTGGGGGTGAATCGTCATCCCAGAGGCAGGTGAATAAAATGAGCAGTCCTACATTTCAGCAATTAACTGTGAAACAATCATTTGCGAGGGGAAGCAAATATGACAGCAGTCACCCAGTCGCCAAGCGAATCACAGACGCCATGGCTGCAATGTTAGTGTTAGATCTGCGTCCAATCTCCACAATAAACGCAGCTGGTTTTTCACAGTTAATTGAGGTTTTGTGTCCGCGTTACAGAATTCCATCGCGACACCATTTCTCCCGTAAAGCTATTCCACAACTATACCAAAAAGTGTGTAAAAATGTAGAGATTGCGCTGAAAAATGCCATTCTGCCCACTGTTCACTTAACCACAGATATGTGGACAAGTGGAAGTGGCCAAACCAAAGACTATATGACTGTGACAGCCCACTGGGTTGGTCATTCACCTTCACCAGCAGGAACAGCAGCAGCATGTACACCACTACGTAACATTTGTCACAGGCAGGCCACTCTTTGTATCACCGGCTTCACTAACAGGCATACGGCTGACAATTTGTTACGCAAACTGAGAGATGTGATTGATGCATGGCTTATACCACTCGGACTCTCCCCAGGGTATGTCATTTCAGATAACGCCAACAATATAGTGCGAGCATTACAGCTGGGTGATTTCCAACATATTCCCTGTTTTGCTCACACCATCAACTTGGTGGTGCAGAGCTTCCTACGAAATAACCGTGAGGTGCAGGAGATGCTTTCGGTGGCCCGTAAAATTTCAGGCCATTTCAGGCATTCAGCCACAGCATGTAGGAGATTACAGCAGCTCCAAGAGCAGTTTAACTTGCCCTGCCACCAACTTAAGCAAGAGGTGGTAACTCGGTGGAATTCCACCCTGTACATGCTTCAGAGGATGGAGGAACAGCGCAAAGCCATCCAAGCATATTGCACAAGTCATGACATTGGGAAAGGAGGGGGGATGTATTTCACTCTTGCACAGTGGGGAATCCTTTCAGTGCTGTGCAAGGTGCTGAAACCATTTGAAGTTGTGACATGTGAGGTCAGTGCAGACTCTGCTAGTTTGAGCCAAGTCATTCCTTTAATTAGACTATTGGAAAAGCAGCTTGAGAAAATGAAGGAGGAGCTGAAAGCAAGCAATTCAGCAAAGTATGTTGGCCTTGTCGATCAAGTACTTAATTCGCTTCACAATGATCCTCGAGTTATTAAGATCTTGAACTCGGATCAGTACGTTTTGGCCACTGTGCTTGATCCAAGGTTTAAAACCTACATTGAGTCTTTACTTGTAAATGAGCGAGATGTGAACTTTTGCAAGGAGCTATTGCTCAGCAAGTTGGCCGCTGAACTGGGCCTCGGCTTGACGACGTGTCCTCCTTCACTTTCTCAAGCTGTTGCTCGTAAAAAATTAAATTTCCAAAAAAGAAGCAGGGAAGACACAGGGGGCAGACGAGAACAATTTAACATCTGGGCTGGTTTGAAGGATTTTTCAAAAAAAAGTGTCACTTTGCCCATAAGTCCATCCAATATGAGTATAAACATGCAAAGGATGGTGGAGGATTACTTTCAAGAGGTAGTTGATATGGAAATGTCAGACAGTCCCTTTCCTTACTGGGAAGAAAAGCAGGCCATTTGGAAACCCATGTACAAACTTGCTTTGCAATACCTAAGCTGCCCACCCTCCAGTGTGTACTCTGAACGAGTGTTCAGCACAGCAGGGAACTTAGTCAGTGATCGCCGTAGAAGGTTACTTCCCAAAAATGTGGAGAAAATGATGTTTATAAAAATGAACTACATCTTCCACGAGGAAGGCCTTCACCATCCAAGACATCCAAGCACTGACTGTTCTCTAATGGCGGATTCAAGCGGCGATGAATTGATAGTCTGTGATGATGACGTACACACTGATGAGGGTGAGGATGAAGCTGAAGATGATGCCGATAACATCTTTTTAAAACTTTCTATGTAAGTGTAGGGTGCAATCTACCCCCAAAGAGGAAAGGGACTTGTGGCATTTCCATATCACATACCATCTTGAAAGGCTGCTGTTAGGGCAATTTATCCTTAAGGGTAGGGTGTCATAGACAGAGTGACCCTAAACTGGCTTTGTCCATTTTTCATAATATTGTACAGTCTATAATGGCTGAATTTTTTAGTATTTTATACAAGTGGAGGGGGGCCTAGAGAGACAGAAACCAAACTGGCTTTCTCCATGTCAATTAATATTGTACAGTCTATAATGGCTGAATTTTTTGGTATTTTATACAAGTGGAGGGGGGCCTAGAGAGACAGAGTGACCCCAAACTGTCTTTCTCCATGTCAATTAATATTGTACAGTCTATAATGGCTGAATTTTTTAGTATTTTATACAAGTGGAGGGGGGCCTAGAGAGACAGAAACCAAACTGGCTTTCTCCATGTCAATTAATATTGTACAGTCTATAATGGCTGAATTTTTTGGTATTTTATACAAGTGGAGGGGGGCCTAGAGAGACAGAGTGACCCCAAACTGTCTTTCTCCATGTAAATTAATATTGTACAGTCTATAATGGCTGAATTTTTTAGTATTTTATACAAGTGGAGGGGGGCCTAGAGAGACAGAAACCAAACTGGCTTTCTCCATGTCAATTAATATTGTACAGTCTATAATGGCTGAATTTTTTGGTATTTTATACAAGTGGAGGGGGGCCTAGAGAGACAGAGTGACCCCAAACTGTCTTTCTCCATGTCAATTAATATTGTACAGTCTATAATGGCTGAATTTTTTAGTATTTTATACAAGTGGAGGGGGGCCTAGAGAGACAGAAACCAAACTGGCTTTCTCCATGTCAATTAATATTGTACAGTCTATAATGGCTGAATTTTTTGGTATTTTATACAAGTGGAGGGGGGCCTAGAGAGACAGAGTGACCCCAAACTGTCTTTCTCCATGTCAATTAATATTGTACAGTCTATAATGGCTGAATTTTTTAGTATTTTATACAAGTGGAGGGGGGCCTAGAGAGACAGAAACCAAACTGGCTTTCTCCATGTCAATTAATATTGTACAGTCTATAATGGCTGAATTTTTTGCTATTTTATACAAGTGGAGGGGGGCCTTGAGAGACAGAAACCAAACTGGCTTTTTCCATTTCTTTACATATTTAACTATAAGTGTAGGGTGTAATATACATTCAAAGACGATGGCTGCATTGCCAATATGCATAGATGGAGAGGAAGACAATCTGTTTTGTGTGTAGAATAGGCCTACCAACGAAGAATTAAACTGTTTTTTTGGATGATTTATTACCTCAACAATTAGATTACTTGTCTCTAAAACAGTTGGAGCACTAAATTGGGTTAATTTAGGCCCAAAAACATGGATTTTCCCAAAAAATAGCAAAACAAAACCAAACAAAACCAAAACCAAAACCAAAACACGCAATGGCGGTTTTGCAAAACCAAAACCAAAACCAAAACACGACGGTAATCCAGATCCAAAACCGAATCCAAAACCAAAACACGGGGGTCAGTGACCATCTCTAATGATTATTGATTTAATATCTATCATGTGCTAAGCTTTAGAAGCTAATATGTTATGCTATAACTTTAAGAGAAATTAAGCAGATATTATGTTCAGTTTAAAAATCAACAAAAACATTCCAAGAACATGTAGCAACGTTCTTGATAAGATAAAACCCAAGGACTCAAAGCTGAGGGCAGCACAAGGCTATTGGCAGAAAGCCTGGAAAGAGATAAAACATAAAGAAGAAAGAATTGTTTGAACTTGGATGCAAAACTGAAATATATATATTGTTGATTGATTTTCTCTCATTATTTTACTGTCTTATAATTGGTTGTTCAGCATCTATACCCCTAGACTTACATTTATAAAAATAGACGCTGACGCGGTCTCAAATTGTAACAGAATAAAAGCTGCTCAGCATTATATCATACAGGTGTTGAGTATTTTCTGTTCGCCAGTCGACTGAAAACAAAGAAAGATCTGACTGACATTGAAGGTGATTGATAGAAGTATCGGTGAACCCCTATACCCCAACATTTCTGGGGGCTACGTCTGGGATGCTCCAATATCTCCACACCTGACGCCAAATCTCCATTGATGTCTAGAGAACTGCTGAACTAAATCCGGTGAGTAAGACAAAGTGTAGATTTCTACCATCTTACTCTGTTCAGTATTTCTTTGTATATCTAAGGAAAGTCAGTTGAGGTGATTAGAGGGTATTTCATGAACCCAATGTTCAGTCAGAGGAAAGGATAATGAAATGATAAATGTATGGATACTGTAGATTATGATGGATGTAGACAATTTGAATTAATAGCTAACAAGTGGGGTGTATGTAAAAATTGTACCTGTTGCATTATTCTGAGAAAATATTCCGGGTGTAAAGGACCTTGTTTAGAAGGTATTACAATTGCAGGTGCACATTATGGTTTTATAAATAACGAGAAAGAATTTTATTGTACGTTGGGTTGCCATTTGAACAAAGAACTGTTGCAGAAATATTTGGGTCAAGATTGGTCTAACATACTTACCTATTGGCCACGGAATTTTATGTTACCTGATTATAAACCTATATGCCCATATAGTATAAGAAAATTGCCTAAAAGTGAGACAAAGCAAATAATAGTGAAAGGTTATGCCGAAGACGGACAGTTAAGACTGTCTAGATCAGTCGTTCCCAAACTTTCTCAGTTCAAAGCACCCTTAGGGTCACCATAATCTTTCCAAGACACCCCTAAGCCAAAATAATTACTGAGTAGTCCAGTTTTTTAAGTAGTTGGGTCAAAATGACGTAAGATGTATTTAGGCCCCTTCACCATCACATTGTGCCCCTTCACCATATTACTATGTCCCCTTCTTCGCCATCTCTCTCTGTCCCTCTTCTTCAGCGTGTCTCTCTGTCCCCCACCTTCAGCGTGTCTCTCTGTCCCCCACCTTCAGCGTGTCTCTCTGTCCCCCTCCTTCAGCGTGTCTCTGTCCCCCACCTTCAGCGTGTCTCTCTGTCCCCCTCCTTCAGCGTGTCTCTCTGTCCCCCTTCAGCGTGTCTCTCTGTCCCCCACCTTCAGCTTGTCTCTCTGTCCCCCTCCTTCAGGGTGTCTCTCTGTCCCCCTTCAGCGTGTCTCTCTGTCCACCTCCTTCAGCGTGTCTCTCTGTCCCCCTTCAGCGTGTCTCTCTGTCCCCCTTCAGCGTGTCTCTCTGTGCCCCCTTCAGCGTGTCTCTCTGTGCCCCCTTCAGCGTGTCTCTCTGTGCCCCCTTCAGCGTGTCTCTCTGTGCCCCCTTCAGCGTGTCTCTCTGTGCCCCTTCAGTGTGTCTCTCTGTGCCCCTTCAGCGTGTCTCTCTGTGCCCCTTCAGCGTGTCTCTCTGTGCCCCTTCAGCATGTCTCTCTGCCCCCTTCAGCGTGTCTCTCTGTGCCCCTTCAGCGTGTCTCTCTGTGCCCCCCTTCAGCCTGTCTCTCTGTGCCCCCTTCAGCGTGTCTCTCTGTGCCCCTTCAGCATGTCTCTCTGTGCCCCCTTCAGCATGTCTCTCTGTGCCCCTTCAGCGTGTCTCTCTGTGCCCCCCTTCAGCCTGTCTCTCTGTGCCCCCTTCAGCGTGTCTCTCTGTGCCCCCCTTCAGCGTGTCTCTCTGTGCCCCTTCAGCGTGTCTCTCTGTGCCCCTTCAGCATGTCTCTCTGCCCCCTTCAGCGTGTCTCTCTGTGCCCCTTCAGCGTGTCTCTCTGTGCCCCCCTTCAGCCTGTCTCTCTGTGCCCCCTTCAGCGTGTCTCTCTGTGCCCCTTCAGCATGTCTCTCTGTGCCCCCTTCAGCATGTCTCTCTGTGCCCCTTCAGCGTGTCTCTCTGTGCCCCCCTTCAGCGTGTCTCTCTGTGCTCCTTCAGTGTGTCTGAAACTATTACCAAACAGCAGCAAGTATTTTCTTTTTATGGTCTTCAAAAGTTTGCTTTAATTGGCTTATGGTTTAAAGATCCTATACATGTATCTGTTCCTCTTCCTAATAAAATTATAGTTAAATATGTGATCATATCCAGTGTTCAAGTTTGGGTAGTAATGTGCTCTCTAAAGTGTCCTTTGAATGGTAAAATTTCAAAAAATGACCCTGGAAATGGATATATAAATAAAAAATCTAAAAAAAAATTCTATGAACATGGTAAACTTCTAATGAAGGTACAATTTTCTGCTAATAATAGCAAACTAATTAGCGCACTTACAGAAGACAAAATGTGCCTTTACCCATAGTGTTTTAAATGTCTTAACAGTATTATGCTTGTTAAATACATTTCTGTAATCCAATGCAGTTATATATTATTAGTTCACATATTCATTATGATTTGCTGCTCTTTCATGCAATTAACAACACATTTATGCTCTCTATATCAACTATGAAAAACACGGTGACCTGTTGCAGCGTTTATTTCTTAGGCTTTCTGCATATAGTTAAATGTTTAACTTGGTGTTCCATCGGCCTTTCATCTTTCCTTCTATAATCAATAAATGTCTCTCTGTGCCCCCCTTCACTCTCCCTTACTTACCTTCTTTCCTCTCTGCTGCTGCTGAATTCCGGTTTCAACATAGAAGCGACCGCACCTAGCGTTCGCTAATTATAAATAGAATGAGAGGAATACTCAAAGCACTCTGTTTATGGGTCAGTTTAAACTGTTTTTTTTCGGCGGGAAGACACTTAGGCAACATTGGGATTGAGTTGCCCCCAGTTTTGGAAAGAGGTCAAATGAACTGACCTATGACCAGCAGTCTACTGGAATATCATAAATCCTGGCCCAATGAAGACCTCTCTTAGGGGTATATTTACTAAACTGTGGGTTTGACAAAGTGGAGATGTTGCCTATAGCAACCAATCAGGTTCTATTTGTCATTTTGTAGGATGCACTAAATAAATGGTAACTAGAATCTGATTGGTTGCTATAGGCAACATCTCCACTTTATCAAACCCGCAGTTTAGTAAATATACCCCTTAGTGTTATTGTGTATGTTTGTGACATCATCATATTTTTCTCTAAACCAAACTGTATATAAATTAGCCTCTGGTAGAGGAACAGCCTCTTTGCCAACAGACATCTGCTTTGACAACTGTTCCTGGATCCTCATGTGTATATTATGTGTATGAAAGAGAATGAATAGGGTATAATCACCTCCTGCATATATGATGGTGAATGAATGGGGTAAATAAGCCTCCTGTGTATATAATATCAATGAGAGTGAATGAATGTGGTAAATAAGCCTCCTGTGTATATAACGTGAATGAGAGTGAATGAATGTGGTTAATAAGCCTCCTGTGTATATAACGTGAATGAGAGTGAATGAATGGGGTAAATAAGCCTCCTGTGTATATAACGCGAATGAGAGTGAATGAATGGGGTAAATAAGCCTCCTGTGTATATAATACCAATGAGAGTGAATGAATAGGGTAAATAAGTCTCCTGCGTATATAACGTGAATGAGAGTGAATGAATGTGGTAAATAAGCCTCCTGTTTATATACTGTGAATGAGAGTGAATGAATGTGGCAAATAAGCCTCCTGCGTATATAACGTGAATGAGAGTGAATGAATGGGGCAAATAAGCCTCCTGTGTATATAACGTGAATGAATGTGGTAAATAAGCCTCCTGTGTATATAATGTGAAAGAGAGTGAATGAATGTGGTAAATAAGCCTCTGTGTGTATAATATCAATGAGAGTGAATGAATGGGGTAAATAAGCCTCCTGTGTATATAACATGAATGAGAGTGAATGAATGTGGCAAAAAAGCCTCCTGTTTATATAATGTGAATGAGAGTGAATGAATGGGATAAATAAGCCACCTGTGTATATAACATGAATGAGAGTGAATGAATGGGGCAAATAAGCCTCCTGTGTATATAACGTGAATGAATGTGGTAAATAAGCCTCCTGTGTATATAATGTGAATGAGAGTGAATGAATGGGATAAATAAGCCACCTGTGTATATAACATGAATGCGAGTGAATGAATGTGGCAAATAAGCCTCTTGTTTATATAATGTGAATGAGAGTGAATGAATGTGGCAAATAAGCCTCCTGCGTATATAACGTGATTGAGAGTGAATGAATGTGGTAAATAAGCCTCCTGTGTATATAATGTGAAAGAGAGTGAATGAATGTGGTAAATAAGCCTCCTGTTTATATAATGTGAATGAGAGTGAATGAATGTGGCTAATAAGCCTCCTGTGTATATAATGTGAAAGAGAGTGAATGAATATGGTAAATAAGCCTCCTGTGTATATAACGTGAATGAGAGTGAATGAATGTGGCAAATAAGCCTCCTGTGTATATAATGTGAATGAGAGTGAATGAATAGGGTAAATAAGCCTCCTGTGTATATAACGTGAATGAGAGTGAATGAATGGGGTACATAAGCCTCCTGCGTATATAACGTGAATGAGAGTGAATGAATGTGGTAAATAAGCCTCCTGTGTATATAATGTGAAAGAGAGTGAATGAATGTGGTAAATAAGCCTCCTGTTTATATAATGTGAATGAGAGTGAATGAATGTGGTAAATAAGCCTCCTGTTTATATAATGTGAATGAGAGTGAATGAATGTGGTAAATAAGCCTCCTGTGTATATAATATCAATGAGAGTGAATGAATGGGGTAAATAAGCCTCCTGTGTATATAACGTGAATGAGAGTGAATGAATGTGGTAAATAAGCCTCCTGTTTATATAATGTGAATGAGAGTGAATGAATGTGGTAAATAAGCCTCCTGTGTATATAATATCAATGAGAGTGAATGAATGGGGTAAATAAGCCTCCTGTGTATAATGTGAAAGAGAGTGAATGAATGTGGTAAATAAGCCTCCTGTGTATATAATATCAGAGAGTGAATGAATGTGTCAAATAAGCCTCCTGTGTATATAACGTGAATGAGAGTGAATGAATGTGGTTAATAAGCCTCCTGTGTATATAACGCGAATGAGAGTGAATGAATGGGGTAAATAAGTCTCCTGCGTATATAACGTGAATGAGAGTGAATGAATGGGGTAAATAAGCCTCCTGTGTATATAACGTGAATGAGAGTGAATGAATGTGGTTAAAAAGCCTCCTATTTATATAATGTGAATGAGAGTGAATGAATGGGGTAAATAAGCCTCCTGTGTATATAAGGTGAATAAATGGAGCTAGACATGATCTGGGTGGGTAACAGATAATTACATAAGGAGAATAGGGACAGAGGACACAGATGGGGAGTTATAGAGAATGACAGGATACTGCCACTATTCCTCTCATATCTCTGATTATTATTACTCATAAGTATGAATGACCTGCACACGTCACACACAGCAGGAGGTCACCAGCCGCTGACTGTCACTTCCTGGGTCACATGGTCTGTGGCCCATTGTGGGCAATAACCAACGTCACTTCCGGGTTTTGCGTTCCAAATGGCGGAAGTACTCTTAAAAAAATGGCTACCGTGGAGGACGCCACATAGAGCGGACCCCGGAAGTCTAGGTGAGCAGAGAGTTTCTGTGTTATCAGTATATTATTTATTACCAGTGTATAACAGGGCAGTTTATGATGTGTGGAGGTCAGGGGCTCAGTGATCTCAGCATAATAATGTATAATATATTAGGGTTCTGGTGTCTGCCGCCTGTGGCTCTCCAGCTGCTGTGCTGGGACTTGTAGTTCTCCTCCTATAGACACAGTAGCATCATTCCCTCAGCTGTAATTACACTGATCTCATTATAATAATGTATATTATAAATTATAATATATTAGGGTTCTGGTGTCTGCGGCCTGTGGCTCTCCAGCTGCTGTACTGGGACTTGTAGTTCTCTTATAGACTCTGTAGCATCACTCCCCCAGCTGTAATCACACAGATCTCAGCATAATAATAGATATAAGGTCTGCAGCCTGTGGCTCTCCAGCTGTTTTCTGGGCAGAGCATGCTGGGACTTGTAATTCAGCATCAGCTGGGTTAGAAGTCTGCGAAACAGTACACTTGTTTGTAATGTATTATGGCTGTTTTTTTGTACCTTTATACAAATAAAGTTACATTCTCAATAATAGAAAATCTGTTCTTAGACATGGAAGGGGCACGGAAGTTTGTGTCGAGCTGCTGGAGCTTGTGGCTTCTTCTGAACGCTTCCCTGGATCAGAGCAGGGAGACGCGGGTGCTGTACAAAGCGTTAAGGAAGCTTACTGCGGTACCACAAGCCATGTCTGCCAGTATGCGACATGTCAACATCAACCTAGACAGAATTATGATGGATAAACCAGACATAGAGGAGCTGGCGAGGATGTTGAATCCACTGAAAGCAGAGGGAAAGTGAGACATTGATATCACATTTACCCAAGTCGTTCCCATTTTGCCTGGACTGTAACAATTGACCACCTAGTCCATAGTCCTTATCTGGAGTTTTCCCAGTACGCTGGTGGCATTATGGGTCCACTTGAGGCACTTTTATAAAAAAAAAATGTTTTCCATTTTTAAGAATGATCTATGTCACGGTGGCCATGGTCATGTAACAGCAAGGAGTTTCCAGACTCAAGTGCTATAACTTCAATGCTAACCTAGGAAACTTCCTGCTGCTTTATCAGCTGCAAGGCTGACATAACCGATGCTGGTACTCCACCTGCCGGAGTGCTCTCACCGCATTCTGGGAGCTGCCATTGTGTGTTGCATTAGTCCTGCCTAACACTCTGTGACTAGGGCTGATGGTGTGCTAACCCCACCTACTTTTACATTAGCCCCACCCACCATCAATTTTGTGCCACCTATGTAGAGCCACTTTTATTCCTATTTTATTTATACTTATTGTTTTGTACGCATTCCCTAACTAACTGTATTGAATTGTATTTGTTCACCTGTTTGTTCCTTTGTGTTAAGATAACATAGATCTCGGAGTGCATTGGCGCCCATCAGTCCCATCTGCAGTGTCAGTCTTTTCATAGACATGACAGCGTTCCTGCGTTGATGACACATAGTTGTAGATCCCATGATACTGTCCCAGAGACAACACACAGACCCCTAATCACACAGAGGAACTGGTAACCATTATCTCCTATATGGAAACATAACAACTATTATAGAGGAACAAAGAGAAAATAGCACAATTACATCCTAGCACAGAGCAGAGAGACGCCTGGGAGTAAAGGACAAATTATTATTTAGAATAAAATATAAATAAATAACCTAACAGTTAGTTTCAGGGGGAATTACATCATGGTCCCTGCACCTCATTAAACTTATAAAGAGGAAGGAACCTGTGATCGGTTAACATGGCTGCCAGCTTCCTATTGGTTAATATGACAGAAACCACAGACTGACCACTACAGGGAGCTCCAGGCAGCTGAAAGACAGAGCAGACAGACACTAGTGAAATCCCACCCAGCCCCAAATATGCTAATCCGAACCCCCCGACCCCTTCCTACAAATCTGGGGTTTATTTGACAAATGGTAACCTTAGTTACTCTTATTTATCAATTAATTTACAAGGTTATGAACCTCTGAGCTCCAACCCATCAATGCATGGACTCTACAAGACCTCTGAAGGTGTTCTGTTGTATCTGGCACCAGAACGTTAGCAGCAGATTCTTTAAGTCCTGTAAGTTGTGAGGTGGGTCTTCCATGGCCCTGACTTGTCTTTCCAGCAGATCCCACAGATGCTCAAACGGATTGAGATCTGGGGAATTTGGAGGCCAAGTCAACATCTTGAACTCTTTGTCATATTCCTCAAACCATTCCTGAACAATTGCATTGTGGTAGGGTGCGTTATCCTGCTGAAAGAGGCCACTGCCATCAGGGAATATCAGTGCTATGAAGGGGTGTACTTGGTTTGCCAGGACCCAAGGTTTCCGAGCAGAACATTACCCAGAGCATCACACTGCCTCCGCCAGCTTGTCTTCTTCCCATAGTCCATCCAGGTGCAATCTCTTCCCCAGGTAAATGATGCACACGCACCCGGCCATCCACCAGGCTATGTTCTTCCATTACTCCATTGTCTAGTCCTGGAGCTTTTGTGCCCATTGCAGGCACTTCCACGGTGAACAGGGGTCAGCATGGGCACTCTGCCCGGGGTGCGCAGACCCCATACGCAGAAAGCTGAGGTGCACTGTGTGTTATGACACCTTTCTATCATAGCCAGCATTAGCTTTTTCAGCAATTTGTGCTACAGTGGCTCTTCTGTGGGATTGGATCAGGGGGTGTAGCCCATGCTCCTCACACGCATCAATGAGCCTTGGCTGCCCATGACTCAGTCGCCAGTTCACAGATTGTCCTTTCTTGGCCCACTTTTGGTAGTTACTAGCCACTGCATACCGGGAACACCCCACAAGACCTACCATTTTGGAAATAGACCCAGTTGTCTAGCCATCACAATTTTGGTCTTTGTCAAGTTGCTCAGATCCTTACACTTGCCCATTTTCCCTGCTTTCAACACATCAACTTCAATAACTGACTGTTCACTTGTTGCTTAATATATCCCACCCCTTGACAGGTACCATTGTAACAAGATAATCAGTGTTATTCCCGTCATTAGTCAGTGGTTTTAATGTTGTAGCTGATCAATGTATATATAATTGATCCACTATATAATGTTATAGGATACAGGTCTACTTATTTACATGAATTTTACTGCATTGCAGGATCTCTTATGCCCACGTCTCATCATGATCTCCTCCAAGGTCCACTCACCGACTTATCCACTGAGGATGGACAATGACAGGAATCGCATGACTGAGCGGATATTCAATTTCACCCTGGAGATTATCTACCTGCTGACCGGAGAGGTGAGGGGTTCTGGGAATATTGCCTTCCTCTTATCTGCGTTAATAATACAGAGACCTGACTTTAGTGAAGGTTTCTGAGAATGTGTATAGTGATACTTATCAGTGTCTCTCCCAATACACAGGATTACACAGTGGTGAAGAAGACATCTGGCGATTGTGAGACACCCAGCAGCCATCCCCAAGTGTCAGGAGGATTGTGCAGGACCCAGAGCCCCATCACGGTGCCTCCACCTCACTCACTGATACATGAGAGAAACAATGACCAGAGGATTCTAGAACTCGCCAACAAGATCATACAGCTGCTGACTGGAGAGGTGACTGCTGGGAATGGGACATTATACAGTAACACCAGGGGATGTGTCTGGGTGATGACTGTATCATTGTGTGTGTCAGGTTCCTATAAGGTGTGATGATGTTACTGTCTATTTCTCCATGGAGGAGTGGGAGTATTTAGAAGGACACAAGGATCTGTACAAGGACGTGATGATGGAGAATCACCAGCCCATCACATCACTGGGTAAGAGGAAACCTCCATTTATTTTACAGAAGAGAGCAGTTTTGGTGACCACCTAAATACACATCATCTGATAATCATATAAACAATGTATTCAGTCACTGTGTGTTTCCTACAGATGGATCCAGTAACCGAAATACCCCAGAGAGATGTCCTAGTCCTCAGTATTCACAGGATCATCACAATACCCCAAAGGATTATCAGGTATTTTTATTATTTCAATACCTATGAAATGTGAGTAATATATGCACAATATAATGTCTTGATAATAACAAATAGATGTACAGGCACTTGCTGCTTTAACTTAATTAACAAGGTCTATGGTGGAAGTCTGCCAGCAATGTTTTAATTATTATTTTATTTGGATAGATATCGTTAGATATTTTAGTATAATATTTTTTGGGTGTAGAGATTTGCGGCTCCATCAAGTTAATAATCATCATCATCAACATTTTTTTATATAGCGCCAGCAAGTTCCGTAGCGCTTTACTATTGGGTACAGACACAGTAGTAAACAATACTGGGTAAATCAGACAAAGAGGTAAGAGGGCCCTGCTCGCAAGCTTACAATCTATAGGGTAATGGGAGTCAGATACATGGGGTTAAATTTACATATTTCATATCGGTCCAGCCAGATTGCAAAGGTAAAAAGTGATTCGTATGCTATGTGATCCAGTCACACAGAAATGTTAGTCTGGGGTCAGAGTGTTGTTATCTTATGTGAATTGTGTAAAGGGTGGTAATAGGGTAACCTAGTGAGGTTCAGAGGGTGGTTGAGGAATATTATAAGCTTGTCTGAAGAGGTGGATTTTCAGAGAACACTTGAAGGTTTGTAGACCAGAGAAAAGTCTTATTGTGCGAGAGAGGGAATTCCACAGAGTGGGTGCAGCTAGAAAAAAGTCCTGTAAACGGAAATGGGAGGAAGTGATGAGAGTGGAAGAGAGACATAGATCTTGTGCAGAAAGGAGTTGTCGAGTTGTGAGACAAGTGAGGAGATGTATATTGGTGCAGTTTTGTTGATGGCCTTGTATGTTAGTAGACAAATTTTATATTGGATTCTGTAATGTAGAGACTGACAGTGTGTCTCAGCAGAGGAAGAACGGTTTGCAAGGAAAATCAATCTAGTCGCTGCGTGCATAAGAGATCGTAGGGGTGCGAGTCTGTTTAGGGGAAGACCAGTAAGGAGTAAATTGCAATAGTCAGGAGATGATGAGTGCATGAATTAAAGTTCTGGCAGTGTCTTGTGTGAGATATGTGCGTATTCTGGAAATGTTGTTTAGATGTATGTAACATGATTTAGAGTCTGTGGGGAATAAAGGATAGTTGCGAGTCAGGGATCACACCTGATCAGCGAGCTTGTGGAGTGAGATTTATGGTCATGTTGTCAACAGAAATAGGTAGGTAACTTTTGTTGGTTGATGTGAATAATAATAACTCAGTTTTTGAAAGATTGAGTTTGAGTTGGCGAGAAGACATCCAAGATGAAATGGCAGAAAGACAGTCAGTAACGCGAGACAACACAGATGGTAAAAGATCAGGAGAGGATAGATAAATTTGTGTATCATCCGCATAGACATTATACTGAAATCCAAAGGAGCTTATTAGTTTTCCAAGAGAAGTGGTGTAGATAGAGAATAGCAGAGGACCTAGGACTGAGCCTTGTGGTACTCCAACTGATAAAGGAAGCGGAGCAGAGGTGGATCCAGAGACATTAACACTGAAAGAGCGATTAGATAGGTAGGATGAGAACCAGGATAAGACAGTGTCTTGAAGACCTAGGGATTGTAGCGTTTGTATGAGAAGAGAGTGGTCAACAGTGTTGAATGCAGCAGAGAGATCCAGGAGAAATTAATCTTCTATTTAATAATTTAGTTTTATTCTATAGCGCTGGGATTCTATTTTTCTCCTTTCTGCTTATTCCATGACGTTAGGGTTTGCGACCCTCTCTCCACAGGAGCTTAGCTGATTCCTATAGCGCCAATTTAATTTATGCTTTTGTGCTGTTCAGGCTGAAGACCTGATTGATATTAAGGTAGAAGATATAGAGGGAGAAGAAGAGACGTATGTGAGGGGTGATCAGCAGTGTAAGGGGGAGGAAATCCCTACAGATATCAGCACAGGTGAGTATTTGTGTATTGTATATATTGTGTATGTGTTCCACAAAATGTGAACTTCATAACGCACGCAGCTTGTACGTTGTACTCTCTGGCTATGCGTTACTTGCCGTATAGAGACAGAGAGGACACAGTGCAGGACAGACACAGGCATATGTGCGATATAACATCCCATCAGTACGCATGTAAAAAAATATTTTCTAAAAATTAAATTACAACTCTTGACACTATGATCATTAATACAAATACTGTATATTTTTTAAAATTAATTTTTGTTTTTTACATGAAATTCATAAATCAGTATGTTCTTAATGCGTACGATATTATTATTATTATTATTATTAATTTTTATTTATAGGGCGCCACAAGGTGTCCGTGGCGCCGTACAGGGACAAAACGAATTACAATACAAGGTGAGACAGCACAGTACAGTAAACAGTAAGCACAGTAACTCAGTAAGCTCAATGCACAGCTAGAGAGAGTGGGGAAAGGGGGAGGGAGGATTGGCAAACAACGGAGCCCAAGAAGGAGGGGGCGGAAGACAGTGAGACCCCCAGAGGGGACGGGGGGAGGAGGGTCGTCGAGGAGGAGGGCAAAGTAGCTGGAGAGCAGAGTTAGAAGTGGTGGAAACAGGAGGAGAGGTGGCCCTGCTCAGAGGAGCGTACAATCTAAGGGAAGGGGTGGACAGACAAAGAGACGCAGGGGAGAGAGGGAGAATAGAGGGACAGGGGCGGGGAAGGGGAAAGAAGGAGGAGAGGCAGCAGAAAAGTTAGGGAGTTAAGTGGGAGACTGAAAGGCTTTAAGAAAAAGGTGGGATATATAAAATGCTTTTTTATAGTTTCTTAATTGCTAACATGTGATCTGGCATCCATATGTGTCGTCATCACTATCAGTCAGTACTTACATCTGCCCTGTAGGTGGAGCTAGTGATACGGCTATAAACACGAAAGAGACGCCCAGAGCTTAGAGCGCACACATGCGGCAGATTCATCTCGGCACGCCCTTACTGTACATTGCCGACACCCGTCCACTGCTTCCCACCGCCGTTCCGGCCTTCAAGTCGTGGCCAGTTGTAAGTTTCAGCTGCGTGCGGACATGAATTGCGTGAAATTGCGATCATTGGCGTCCTGTCCTGGCAGATGCGCAGAGGAATTTCACGCAAGATACAGTACACAAATGGACCTATGTCCAGAGAGGAATCGGGCCCCTTATGTTGATCATATTCATTTTTTATTATTGTTCCTCCAATCTGTTATGGAGGGGTCTCTTGGTGTGGCCCTCTTCCACACTACTAGTGGAGAAACCACAATTATAGCGGTAAAAAGAAATATTGTCATCATAATTTATCTATATAGCGCCACCAATTCCGCAGCGCTGTACAGAGAATATTTGCCACTCACGTCAGTCCCTGCCCCATTGGAGCTTACAGTCTAAATTCCCTACTGACAAGGGTTCATTTTGTCAGCAGCCACTTCTAGTAGTGTGGAGTATGGGAAGATTCCCAGGCGAAAACACGGGGACAAAATACAAACCCCTCACAGATAAGGCCATGGTCAGGAATCAAACTCATGATGCCAGTGCTGTGAGGCAGAAGTGCTAACCAATTAATTTAGAGTTGAATGCAAAAATTGCCAATTTGTGTGCATCTGCACACTTACATTTCCACATCTGTATTTTGAGATGCACCCTTCTTATAATAGGAGCACCCTTAAATCTAGCAGGTGTCATACTTAACATTAACTCGAAATCTGCACCCGTTTTGTATAGGCAAAGTTTTTACATTTGGAAAGGAATGTAATTCAAAGACACGCGTAACCCAAAATAAGACTTATTTCCAGGAGGCATGCATGGCTTGCTGGTACATGCCCTTACTGCACTGCACGACATCTGACGCAAGTGTTAGATACATGCAGAACAAAACACTGGAGCAAGCTATTCACGTTACACAGTTGTCTTCAGAGGGCATATAGAATTACGCGCAGAGTGCCTTCGCGCCCGCTCCAGAGGCACCCCGCGTTATCGCAACATTTCCCTTCTCCCCCCATAGGGTTGCAAAGTGAAATCCGGGTTGTTGCGGTTACCGTATTACCTGATGGCATGTGCAGCTGCTGTGTAACCGCAATGTCTGCGGGTAATTATATATGCCCCCAAGATCTTACATTTACATGGTTTTTCTGTGACTGCTTTGCAAATAATTTATAAAGGCCCTTCGTGTAATAAAAAAGACACATTTTAGGCCTATTCTACCCTAAGATAACAGGGAACCAGGTTGTTTTTGATTTCTATATATTATTTAAAAAGAAGAAAAAAAATGGAAGTAAATTGTCGCTAATATGGAGCTAAATAAACTCATTATTTTTTATTTTTTTTATAGAATATGGAGTTAATTTACCACCATTTTAATAACAGTTTACTTTTCTACTTCCTTCAGTTTTATTGAACCCCTTAGAAGTTCAAACGATTGTGTGATACTAAGGAGGAACATAAACATATAGAATGGTTCCTAAGGAAGATTCTATACCCCTTGGTCCAGTGTTCCCCAATGAACAGAGGATAGGAATTAGCATAAATATAAAAATCCTGTTCTCCGCATGTTCTGTATAAGAGACCCACCCTTTAGAAATGTTGTTGTTAAGCTCCATGATGACACCGGGAGGAGAAAATATACCATAGCTCATTATAGATTAATATCTGCATGTTATTTCCTTGTATATAGATTGTTAGGTCAGGAACATGAATACTTGACCTACTGAAGTTATATGTGAGATGAATACCCAAATCTTTACACTTAAGCTAATTCCTAACATTCTTGAGTTGATATTCATGAAATCTCCATTTGAGAAAACAATCATCGCTATATCTTTATAACGTGATAATCATTCTGTTATTTAGGAGCTATATATTGGACTATGTCTCTTCTTATTTAATAAAAAAATGTGTGACAATTATTTTAATTGTAAATAACCTAGCTTTTAATTGGCAGCAGTTGGTGTCATGCCACCGGACGCCATCTTTAGTTAGAGGTACCTAATAGTATTTCCACAACTTTCCTTCATTTTAATTTATATTATTGGACATTGTCACGAACACCCCAGCTTGTCCCAGATACAGTAATCTGAACAGCTGGCCGTGACTGGTATTACCTTAGTTAATTAACATTGAATACACCTTCTCTGCCCCCACGGAGGATTTATTACGGTGTCCTTACGTTCACCAAAACCACTTATTAATGTTTCACACTTAAATCACATACACATGTAGCATGAGCTTCCCTAAATTCACAAAGATCACGGAAAAATACGCTAGATTAAATATGTTTAATCTGAAATATATTTCCAAGGCTTATTTACAAAAATGAATAACAAGACATACAAAATGTTGCACAAATGAGTTTCAGAAAATAAAATAGGAAATAAAAGGATAGGAAATAGGAAATAAAATCAGAGTACTACTTACGAGGTAGACTGGCTGTGCGTGAGGGAACAAAATTGAAAAGGATTGGACATTTCAGTCTTAATAGACCACTCTGATGTGTAAGGCAGAAGATTTTAAACCCTTTCTTGTTGGCTCTTCACCCCCCACATTAGGAATTTAGCTGTCAGTAAAGACAGATTGCTCTCTCAAATGTCACAGGGCTTTCATAGTGAGCTGAGATTGGAATGTCCACAGGACCTTGAAGTCATTAGATTGTAATGTACCTTTCCCGATTCCAAGGTCCCACAGAACCACCTAAGCTAAGCTCCCAGGAAGCTGCCGTTTACTTACATTCCACCCAGAGAAATCACGTAGCTGCAAGATTTGCAATTCACCCCAACAGATAATTGTATATTCTTCAATATCATTAACTTGGACTATCCATGTCCCAACTGTAGTTGAAATACACTGTTTCCTGACAGCCCAGGAATGTACCATACAATGCACTAATTAGGTGTATCAGAAATGACACCAACCCTTAAAGTATTATGTTGAAGGAGGTAAATAGCAGGTTCATCTGGTAACTGGATGGAACCACTTCCTTCAGAAATATTACTGCTTCTGCTCAATGTCATGCAAACCAAAGGCATCCCCTGAAGATACTATTTTCACATTTGGGTGATAAAACAAGACTGGGTTTTAACAGACAAATACAGTGGTAAGAAGGCCCTGTTGACAAGCCTACATTGTATTGGAGTATGATATATGAGGTTACAGACCACTTATTGCATATTGTTCCCGTTGGATTGCTTAGAGTAGCTATGTGATCCAGTTTTGGGGTCAGAGAGTTGTTTCAGTATAGAAGGAGAGTAAATGTAAGTCTTGATTGAACAGTTTAGAGTGGTGGTAATCAGGGATCGTAGCCTAGGGAGACTAAGAAGATGACTTGGGAACCTTGTAAACTGGCCTGAAAAGGACAGAAGTTTTGAAGGTAGGGGAATTTCTTGTTGTACGAGGTAGAGAGTTCCACAGAGAGAAAAGTCATGTAACCAGTAATGGGAGCAGGTAATGAATGTGAATGAGTGACACAGATCTTGGGCAGAGCCGACGGGTCAAGTTTGGAGATATTTTGAGACAAGGCAAGAGATGTATGTTGTGTAGATTTGTTAATGGCTTTGTATATAAGTAGAAGTATTTTATATTGAATTAATTAGAATACAGGCAACCAATGTAAGAACTGACTGAGCGGAGCTGCAGTAGAAGAATGTTTTGAGAATAAACAGGTTGTAGAGTTAAACATCTGGTTAATGAAAGACCAGTAAGAATGACAATGATCAATGCGGGAGATGGAGTGCAGGAATGGAGAACCTCAGGTCTTTGCAGTGTTGTCTGTGACACGGGCATATTCTGGTGATGTTTCTCAGATGTTTGTATCAGGATTTGAAAACTTTTTGGATGTGGGGAACAAAGGACAGTTATTAGATCAGGATGACACCTAGGCTGCTTGAAGGGGTTGGGTTTATTCTCATGTTGTCAACAGAAATATAGATGTCAGGTAAGTAGCTTCCTTGGCTGGTGGGAATACAGTTTTTGATAGATTGAGCTTGAGATGACGAGAGGACACAGATGGTGAAAGATCCGGAGGATGGATCATTTTTGTCAGGTGCCGTCTCCGCACTGACACTTGGTGCAGGAGAGTGACGTCTGCATCTTCCAAGCAACCACGTCCTGTTGCCTAGCAGCGGGACGCTATCTCTGCTCACCTGTCTGCAGCCAGCATGTCTTACCGCCAAAATCTCCCTAACCCTATCAGGAGGCACCTTAGGGTATATAAGGCAGCCTCTGACACATGTCTAGTGCCAGAGTATTTGGTCTTCAGCCTTTCTCCACTGTTTGTTCCTGTGTTGCTTATTTGGGTTCTGACCCCGGCTTGTTCCTGACTTCTCCTTTGGTTCCTGATTCTGGCTTAGAGTGATATTTGGTATTGACCCGGCTTCCTGACCATTCTCCTGCTTCTGATTTGTCACCCAAATTCGCTGCCTGGGTGTCACCCTCGACTCCTCTCTCTCTTTTGCCCCCCACATTCATTCCCTTGCCCAAGCCTGTCGCTTCCAACAACGCAACATCGCCTGCATCCGTCCTTTTCTCTCTCAGGATGCCACCAAAACTATCATCCACGCACTCATCATCTCCCGCCTCGATTATTGTAACCTCCTCCTCACTGGCCTCCCCCACTCCCGTCTCTCCCCCCTCCGCTCTATACTCAATGCGGCCGCAAGACTTATCTTCCTCTCACGCCGCTCCTCCTCTGCCTCCCTTCTCTGCCTTGCCTTACACTGGCTCCCTTTCCCCTACAGAATCCTTTTCAAACTCCTCACCACCACTTACAAGGCTCTCTCCAACTCTACTGCCCCTTATATCTCTAACCTCCTCTCCATTCACACTCCTGCCCGCTCCCTGCGCTCGGCCAACGACCGCCGCCTCTCCTCCACCCTTATCACCTCTTCCCACTCCAGAATCCAAGACTTTTCCCGTGCAGCCCCCCTTCTCTGGAACGACCTCCCTCGTTCCATCCGTCTCTCTCCTACTCTGTGCTCCTTCAAACTTGCACTCAAAACTCACCTCTTCCTCAAAGCCTACCAACCATCTAGTTAACCCCCATCTCCTCGCTTTGCTCGTCCTCCCTTCTCTCCTCTTGCCTCTGGTCTGTTTACCCTCCCTTAGGATTTAAGCTCATATGAGCAGGGCCCCCTCCCCTCCTGTCTCCATACCTGTTCTTCCGCTCCGTCTTTACTGCATATGACTAGCCGGAGTTTCTGAAGTATTGGTACTTTTTGTTCATTGTTCTGTATGGTTTCACCCTGTATAGTCTACTGTTAGTACTGTGTGCGGCGCTGTGGATACTTTGTGGCGCCTAACAAATAAATGATAATAATAATAATAATAATATATCTGTTCCTCTGGTTTTGACCCGGCTTGCTGACTACTCTTCCATCCTGTATCCTGGTGGGCTGTCACCGCTGCCTCAATTGTTACCTCGCCAGCTGACTGATACTGAGGGCCGCGACCTGCACGTCCCTTGCAGCGAAGTCCATACTTCCTTGCGGGGGTTCCTGGTGAAAACCAGGGGCGTGTTAGACTCCGCGCTCAGTACTCAGTAGCGCCAACTGCTGGCAGGTATCATCAATTCCACCTAGTGATTCTGACAATTTTAGCATCATCCACATAGAGGTGATGTTGAAATCCAAAGCCTAGTAGTTTTCCAAAAACAGTGATATAGGTAGAGAAAAGGAGAGGCCCAGGACCGAGTATTGTGTCAACTGATAGAGGAAGTGATGAGGAGGTGGATAAAAATAAATTAACACTGAATGGGTTTGATAAGTAGGATGAGAAAGTGCCTTGATAACCAAGGGAATGCTATCATTAAGCAAATAAAAAATGTCCATAGATAGATGGGAGCAACATGCCGTCCAGCCAGAGAACCAAACTGGGGGTTATTGGGCTGACCTGTCACTCAATCTAGACCCAGGTTTTATCTTCACCGTATCTGGACCAGCTGATAATGTGTGTGTGTCTACTGAGGAGCACACATGATTGGTTTAATTAATCTTCCATTAAGAATATGGATCACGAGTGTACGAAACAAGTATAGTTTACATGGTAAAAGGTTTGTTTTAATAATATGTTGAAGTAAATTTTGAATTCCTGCATAACTACAGGTCAGAACACAGAAGATAAATATATTAAGTCATCTGCAAAGGACCTTCCAGCTCCATAAATTCCTGAGATTGACCCACATGTTTGTTTCTTCAATATCTTTTATATGTATTACTATTGGGACAATCCTTATTGCACAGTGCTCGTACTACTGTTGTGTTTTTTTCTCATTATATGCATCAGGCAGAGATATAAAGTAGGCTTCTTTGTAACTGCTGCGATTTTGTGTTCTCCGTTTTTGGTAATGGCTCTTTGTCCATATTAATGATTGGTGGTGTCTGTCCATTCACCACTGGGGGGTAGAAAAATATACACTTCTCCCCTTAGACTACATCATGTAACTGGGTGACTGTACCTAAGTTTCATTTGTCCTGTTCTTTTATCATGCTGTACCAATTTCTTCGCTTAGTTAGCCCAGTCCCATCCTTGCTGTTTGACACTGTTAATGGCACATGAGTTAGTGTAATTCCCACTTGCAGTAGATTTCTATACTCGTATTAGATATGTCCAGGGGACAAGAAGATTTATCCAGCGTCTTGGCTTTCTAATTGACATGATATGACTGTCTCCAGATAGTCTCCGCTGGTTCCATAGTGATGTAGCGATAGTGTCTGGATTGAATCGTCGTTCTGTGGATCAAGGACAAAACAAAGCGGGGAGGGTCAATTTGGCATCTGGGTCTAAACCCTCCAACATTGTTGAATCCTGTCAGAAGAAGGTCCATGGAAGCTATCCTAGCAGAAAGTTGAGTATATGGAGACCTAGTGGTTCATTGTCAGAGATGAATATTGTGAAGGACTTTCTAAAAGATCAGACTTATCGGTTTCACATTAAAAGGTTGTTCACTGACTAGGTTGGAGATTTTTCCACTTCGTTTATGTGGTAGAAATTGTAGAATCTGTAAACCTGTCCACTGTTTTAGCCCCTCTCCGCACCAATATATTTTGCTCTTCTCTGGTTTCTTCAGTCTTGGTTGCATTTTCTACCCAATTATTGAATTATTTGTTGAATACTGAAAAAGCCTCAGGTGACATCTGTATTTTGGTCCCCGAGTCAACAATTTCTTCATCTAGTTGTGGTAACTGGTGATCCTTACCATTTGGTGGATCATACCATCAAATGCACCTTTTTATTTCACATCTTTTCCCCTGTATTGTAGAATTCAGTATAATTTGTGGAAGGTGCTGGGAAAATATTAGATCTCACTCCACTTTGTATACCCTACACGTAGAATCCAAAGTGGAATACGCTCTAATATCTTAGATCTTTCTCTAATTAAACTGTTAAAAATTGTTTGAAAAGTTAAGCAGTAGGAGTATTCTCAAATATATTTGTTCCTTACGTTCTTAGAAAAGTTAAAAGATGCCTCTATTGATCAGTATGTGAAAAACTTCTTTCATTTCCAACAGATGGACTTTCGAGCAAGAAGACTTTGGAGGGACATCTCATTTTATCTCCCGATTGTGGAAAAGAAGACAATAATATCACACAAGGTTCTCTAGGAAAAAAATCAATTACCTCAAATATTTATTCTGTACTTAACAGTGCAGATATCTCAACTAATCCCTCCAATCATGAGGAATGTTCTCCTGATTACTCAGATAATATTAGACATTGTATATTTAACAGAGGTCATAAGGTATTTAATTGTTTTGAATGTGGTAAATGTTTTACTCAGAAATCAAATCTTCTTGTACATCGAAGAATTCACACAGGTGAGAAGCCATTTCCATGTTCTCAGTGTGGGAAATGTTTTACTCATAAATCAAATCTTGTTCAGCATCACAGAATTCATACAGGCCATAAGCCATTTTCATGTTCTCAATGTGGGAAATGTTTTACAAGTAAATCAGATCTTGTTAAACATGAGAGAAATCACACAGATGAGAAGCCATTTCGATGTTCTGAGTGTGAGAAATGTTTTACACAGAAATCAGTTCTTGTTAGACATCAGAGAAATCATGCTAATAATAAGCCTTTTCCATGTGTTGAATGTGGAAAATGTTTTACAATTAAATCAAATCTTGTTAGACATCAGAGAATTCATACAGGTCAGAAACCGTTTCCATGTTCTCAGTGTGGAAAATGCTTTACTAATAAATCAAATCTTGTTCAACATCAGAGAATTCACACAGGTGAGAAGCCATTTTCTTGTCTTGATTGTGGAAAATGTTTTACACAAAAATCTTATCTTGTTGAACATCAGAGAATTCACACAGGTAAGAAACCATATTCTTGCTCTCAGTGTGGGAAATGTTTTACACAGAAATCAATTCTTGTTCGTCATCAGAAAATTCACATAGTTTAGAAGCCATTTACATGCTCTGAATGTGGGAAATGTTTTAAACAGAAAACACATCTTGTTAATCATAAGCTAACTCACACATTTACACAGATGAAAAGCTGAAAGTATTTTATCCAAAAAACAAATCTCATTAAACACAGTATTTCTCTACTCCTGACATGGGCTGTTTATTCATCTCCAGAGTTTGTTTTCTGACATATACGATTGAGATGACACTTTGCATGTTATTGTTTTAGTTATTTTAATTATTTTTCTAACTTTATATTTGTTTGATCATGGGTTTAATACAGCAATCAAGCTATATAATATGAAAATTGGAAACATTTTTTTAACAGTGAAGTACACTAAGGGCTAGATTTACTAAGCTGCGGGTTTGAAAAAGTGGGGATGTTGCCTATAGCAACCAATCAGATTCTAGCTTTCATTTATTTAGTACCTTCTACAAAATGATAGCTAGAATCTGATTGGTTGCTATAGGCAACATCCCCACTTTTTCAAACCCGCAGCTTAGTAAATCTAGCCCTAAGTGTACATAATATTGCTGAGTAAATTGTTACAAAGACTGTGACAAAAAAACCACAGAAAAGATGAGATGGGTGGGAAAGAAGAGGGTGGTACCTCCCTTTTCCTCAGCACTAGACATATCGGCATTGGATTTTGGAAAGTGGGCTCCACACTCCCCTAGCCTGCAATGAGAGACGTCTTTATGAGATTAGATTATACCCCAGGAAAACCAACGCCCAATGGCTTTTAAATACTATGTAAAAGAGTCACTGACCGCTGATCCTGTCTCGATGCGTATGTCCAAGGAGTCCAGACTATGGTAAAATTAATTTGTTCGAGGTGGTAAGTAATATTTTTTTTTTTTTTGCAATAAACCATATTAAGCACTTGGAAGAAGAAATGGAGGGTAGCTCTGACTGTTTCAATGCTTTGGCTATAAAACATTCAGCCACAGAGAGAATATGAGAAGACAGGTTTGTTGAATGTTTGTCTGCATTTAAGGAGGATAGGTCCAGGGATCTTTGGGGTTAGGGCATTTTAGTACTGCATTTAGTAGTTTCTGTACCTTTTCAGGTATGTCCACCAAATGTGCAAAAATGTACCTCTGACCACAATTTCTCCTGCACCCAGTATTAGAGTTATTGTACATTAAGGACAGGGTATTAGCAGTCTAGTACCACTTATAATTGATATTGTAAGCATTCTCCTTCATCAAAAAAGACTTTGAACTAGAGGCCACCTTTTTCTTCACCACCTCCCAATAGCTCCCATTCCCGCTCATACCTACTTTCTGGCTCTAAAACGGAGTCTAGTAGGGTATGATATAAGTTGGATATCATGCATTTACAACGAGGTGACATTAGACATATTTTAAAAAACGGAGCATAGCAGCAAAACAGTGGGGAGAGGGTGATGTAAAAAACTGGCTGTTCTGTAATTTCAGTTGTCTGGAAGCTTAGGAAACCCAATTCCTTCTTTCCATGAGGACACAAAGTATATTGTAACACAAATCCAGGGGCAGGAAGAGCCAAGGGACGGCTAGGAGGAAGTCAGGTTTATTGTAAGCTTTTTTACTTTGACAAAACTAGTAAGACGTGCCTTAAAACACCAGCCAGTCACACCCGGTAACCCTAGTGCCCACAAAATCACCTAGGTAAGTATCCTGGAAAATCAAATATACTTTTATTGTAAAAAAAAACCACACTGAAAGACACTACAGCACTTTACAGACAATATAACAGGGGTTCGACCACAAAACTATCACAGAGGACAGCTATAGTCATCAGAGATGGTCCTGCTGTCATTGGAGTCTCGCAGTCACGGCTAAGTATCCTTGTTGCCGAACCTGACCAGTCCAACAGGAGCTGTAATTTCTAGTAAGCACTGTCCAAGTGGAAGAAACCTGTTACCAGGGAGAGGCCCCCGTTTATGGCCAGTCAGGTTCCCATGGTGGTGTGGGTTCACCAAGGAAGGGGGCTTGATAGTGAAGATTCTTCAGATTAGTACCACCTTATTGAAGGCGCTTCCACCAGTTCTCACTCGTTCCTCACATAGACACAGGCCTCCTGCAGTGTTTGGCTCTGCAACGTCATGTTGGCATCAATGTTGACCAAAAGGTGCAACTTGTCCATACAAACTTTGGTATTGGGGCATCATTGGGCTTCCTCCTGAATTAACTACAGTGCGATTAGCACCTGCAGTGCGATTAATACCAATATATGTCATTTATTTATGATATATGTGTTAATTTGGTACATATAATATTCACCTCTTTCACTAGCGCCGGAGTTTATCCGGCTTTAGGTCCTCAAACTGCTCTCTCCTTTACAATAAATAAAAGTCTCCTCTTACCCAGTGATGTGAGGGGCTGGTGATTCTCCATCATCGCATCCTTGTACAGACCCTTGTGTCCCTCTAAATACTCCCACTCCTCCATGGAGAAATAGACAGTGACATCCTGACACCTTATAGGAACCTGACACACACAATGATACAGTCATCACCCAGACACATCCCCTGGTGTTACTGTATAATGTCCCATTCCCAGCAGTCACCTCTCCAGTCAGCAGCTGAATGATCTTGTTGGTGAGTTCTAGAATCCTCTGGTCATTGTTTCTCTCATGTATCAGTGAGTGAGGTGGAGGCTCCGTGAGGGGGCTCTGGGCCCTGCTCAGTCCTCCTGACACATGAGAACGGCTGCTGGGTGTCTCACAATCGCCAGATGTCTTCTTCACCACTGTGTAATCCTGGGTATTGGGAGAGACACTGATAAGTATCACTATACACATTCTCAGAAACTTTCACTAAAGTCAGGTCTCTGTATTATTAACGGAGATAAGAGGGATGCAATACTCCCAGAATCCCTCACCTCTCCGGTCAGCAGGTAGATAATCTCCAGGGTGAAATTGAATATCCTCTCAGTCACGTGACTCCTGTCATTGTCCATCCTCAGTGGATATGTCAGTGAGTGGAAGCTGGAGGAGATCATGATGAGACGTCGGCATAAGAGATCTTGCAATGCAGTAAAATAAATAAGAAGACTGTATCCTATAAAATTATATAGTGGATCAATTATATGTATACTGATCAGCCACATCATTAAAACCACTGACAAGTGAAGTGAATAACATTGATTATTTTGTTACAATGGTACCTGTAAAGGGGTGGGATATATTAGGCAGCAAGTGAAAAGTCAGTTCTTGAAGTTGATGTGTTGGAAACATGGAAAATGGGTAAGTGTAAGGATCTGAGCAACTTTTACAAGGACCAAATTGTGATGGCTGGACGACTGGGTCAGAGCATCTCCATAACAGCAGGTCTTGTGGGGTTTTCCCAGTATGCAGTGGTTAGTACTTATCAAAAGTGGTCCAAGGAAGGACAATCGGTGAACCAACACAGATCATGGGCGCCCAAAGCTCATTGATGCGTGAGGGGAGCGAAGGCTAGCCCATTTAGTCCAATCCCACAGAAGAGCTACTGTAGCACAAATTGCTGAAAAAAGTTAATTCTGACTATTGTCAGAACAAACAGTGCTTCCCAGTTTGCTGCTTATGGGGCTGTGTAGCTGCAGACCGGTCAGAGTGCCCATGCTAACCCCTGTTCATCTCCGAAAGTGCCTGCAGTGGGCACATGAGCGCCAGGACTGCACCATGGAGCAATGGAAGAACATATCCTGGTCTCATCATCATCATCTATTCATATAACGCCACTGATTCCGCAGCGCTGTACAGAGAACTCACTCACATCAGTCCCTGCCCCATTGGAGCTTACAGTCTAAATTCCCTAACATACACAGACAGAGAGAAAGAGAGACTAGGGTCATTTTTTTTTTTTTTTTTTTATAGCAGCCAGTTAACCTACTAGAATGTTTTTGGAGTGTGGGAGGAAACCGGAGCACCTGAAGGAAACCCACGCAAACACGGAACATGCAAACTCCACACATATAAGGCCATGGTCGGGAATTGAACTCATGACCCCAGTGATGTGAGGCAGAAGTGCTAAGCACTGAGCCACTGTGCTGCCCTGAATCACGTGGGAGGCCGGGTGCATGGGGAAGAAGGCAAGCCGGCAGAGGCAGTGTGATACTCTGGGCAATGTTCTTGTGGGAAACCTTGGGTCCTGGCATTTATGTGGATGTTACTTTAACAAACACCTACCTAAACATAGCTGCAGACTAAGTACACCCCTTCATGGCAATGGTATTCCCTGATGGCAGTGGCCTCTTTCACCCTGCCACATTGTAAAACTTGTTCAGGAATGGTTTGAGGAACATGACAAAGAGTTTAAGGTGTTAACGTGGCCTCAAAATTCCCCAGTTCACAGCTCGAGCTCAAGCAACTTACAGGACTTAAAAGGATCTGCTACTAACATCTTGGTGCCAGATACCACAGGACACCTTCAGAGGTCTTGTGGAGTCCATGCCTCGATGGGTCAGAGCTGTTTTGGCGGCACGGGTGAAGGGTGGCTTACACAATATTAGGCAGGTGGTTTTAATGTTGCGGCTGATCAGTGTATATATACACACATATATATTTATTATTAGTATTATTATTGTAGTGTAGTAATAATTACCGGAATAATTAATAAGTTCTTGTAGGATAAAATAAATCTTCATTTTTCATTACGGTATATCATTGAAACTGGTTCTTAACCTTGTAAATTAATCGATAAATAAGAGTAACTAAGGTTACCATTTGTCAAACCCCAGATTTGTGTGTGGGGGGGGGGGTGTGTCGTGGGGTTTGGATTAGCATATTGGGGGCTGGGTGGGATTTCTGTAGTGTCTGTCTGCTCTCTCTTCCAGCTCCCTCTAGTGATCAGTCTGTGGTTTCTGTCATTTTAACCAATAGGAAGCTGGCAGCCATGTTAACCAATCACAGGTTCTCTCCTCTTGATAAGTTTAATGAGGTGCAGGGCCCATGACGTGAGCCCCCTGAAACCAGCTGTTATGTTATTAGGTTATTTATTTATATTTTATTCTAAATAATAACACAGCTGTTTTGGTTTAGTTGACTGATTCTTACGTTTTTTGGTGCGCTGAATCCAAAAATGACAGCCGTTTTGTCCTGGGACGTCAGGTTTTCGAACAAACGAGTGGTCATCGTTTAAAAAAGTCTCATAACACACTTCCATGTTGTTGAAAGTGCTATCAAGGCTAAAATGTTATTACAATTATGTTTCAGTTGTATCACATTTCTGCATAACCTGAGTATGTTTATTCAATTGTCTATGCGGTTTCAAAATAGAAATTTAAAAAAGCCGCAAATATTTTATTTACATGAAAAATATTAACTCATTTGCACAGGTGATGACAAAATTAACACCACACTCAAATAGATTGCTTGTGAAATCGTCTTTTTTTAAACTCTAAACTTCTTTTTGAGCTTTTCCTCTTGTAGGTGGGTTCCGGAAGATCCCTGTACAACATCCAGCAGTAGGCAGCTATCATCGTAACACTCCATTTCCCTTGATACCTTCTTTCCATTTCTTTTATATCTTGATGGAAACGTTCTCCCTGCTCTTCACTCACTGCTCCCAAATTTTCAGGAAAATAGTCAAGGTGTGAGTTGAGAAAATGGACTTTTAATCTCATGGAGCAACCAAGCTTGTGGAACGCTTTCAACATTGTTTCCACCATTTCCTTGTAATTTGGGTCCTTTTGGTTTTCCCAAAAAGTTTTTTATGACCACAGGAAAAGGCAACCCACTCTTCTTTTTGAGTTGGAGTCATTGAACTGATGAAGTCTTTGTCGGATATGAGTTTTCTAATATCCGGGCCAACAAAAACCCCCTCTTTCAGTTTTGCCTCCGTTAAACCTGGAAACTTGGATCCCAAGTACTTGAAGCATTCGCTATCTTTGGGAAGTGCCTTAACAAATTGCTTCATTAATCCTAATTCTATATGGAGTGGTGGTAATAAAACCTTCTCAGGGGGTACCAATGTATCTCTGAGAACATTCTTTTCACCAACAACTAGACTTCTTGGTGGCCAATTTTTTTGCTTCCAGTGATTTTGTCGGTCTCTACTGTCCCATAAACATAGAAAACAAGGGTATTTGGTCTACCCAGCCTGTTGTCCCAGCAGCATACACAATACTTTTAAATCCCCACATACCAACCAGTCTTGGTTTTGATAACCCACTTTCTTGAGTACCAACTCCAAGTTCTCATAAGTCTCCTTCAAGTACACCGAATGAGCAACAGGAATAGACGCATAACGGCCACCATTGTGAACTAAAACTGCTTTTAAGCTTCTTTTGGAAGAGTCAATGAAAAGCCTCCATTCAGAAGAATCATACTGAATGTGGAACTAAGTCATCAACCCCTCTAAATCACCATCAGGACCAATAAACATGTATTTTCATGTTTTTGGGAGCACTGGCAGTAAAAATAAATTTGTTTTTCCATGTTCAGTTTTTTCCCCCAAGTATGATGAATTTGAAATTTAGCGATTTCCAGCTACTTGTTTGACCAAGGCACATTTCGATTGTGAAAAAACCTGATGCCACAAGAAAAAACGGTGGTCATTTTCGAATTCAGCGCACCAAAAAACAAGAATCAGATAAAATTATGAAAAAAGCTTTTTGGTTGCAGACCTGTGTAATTAGCCCTTTCCTCACAAGTGTCTGTGTGCTAGGATGTAATTGTGCTATTTTCTCTTTGTTCCTCTATATTGGTTGTTATGTTTCCATATAGGAGATAATGGTTACCAGTTCCTCTGTGTGATTAGGGATCTGTGTGTTGTTTCTGGGACAGTATCATGGGATCTACAACTATGTGACATCAACGCAGGAGCGCTGTCATGTCTATGAGAAGACTGACGCTGCAGATGGGACTGATGGGCGCCAACGCACTCTGACATCTTCTATAAAAGTGGCACTCCACAAACAAACAAAAAAAGAGTGCTTAGTGCTCAGTGCCATACTCTGTTTACATTGAGGGTGCTGCGGGTTCCCCATGACCAGTGAATTTTTAGGCAGCACTGTCCCCTCTCTAACCAGGGGCACGTCAGCACCTCAGGCTTCAGACACCACCGGCCTCTTTGCCAGAGGACCAGGTGACGGCCCATTGCCTATAGGTGGCACCTTTAAGTCCCTACTGGGTACATGGGCATCTACACCTGATCTTAGCCTAAAGGTAGAGAAGCAAAAACATCCATAATACATTACCTTCAGGTGTACTGCGTCGCAGACTTCTAAACCAGCTGATGTTTACCTACAAGTACCAGCATGCTCTTCCCAGAAAACAGCTGGAGAGCCACAAGCTGCAGACCTTATATCTATTATTATGACAAGATCAGTGTTATAACAGCTGGGGGGAGTGATGCTACTGTGTCTATAAGAGAACTACAAGTCCCAGCACAGCAACTGGAGAGCCACAATATGGAGAACCCTAATATATTATATATTATTATGATGTGATCAGTGTAATTACAGCTGGGAGATTGATTATCATCATCATCATTTATTTATATATATAGCGCCTGCAGATTCCATAGCGCTTTACAACTGGGAACAAACAGTAATAAAATAATACTGGGTAATACACACATACAGAGAGGTAAGAGGGCCCTGCTCGCAAGCTTACAGTCTATGGGGCAATGGTTTGATACACAAGGGTAAGTGCTACATCATATTGAATATTTGTCCAGCAGGAATACAAAGGTTACACACAACTATGTTGGTCAGAGGGTTGTTGTCTTGTGTTAGCTGTGTAGAGGGTGGTAATACGGTAACCTAGGGAGATTAAAAGGGTGGTAGAGGAATATTATAAGCTTGTCTGAAGAGGTGGGTTTTCAGAAAACGCCTTAAGGTTTGAAGACTAGAGGAAAGTCTTGTGGTGCGAGGGAGGGAATTCTATAAAGTGGATGCAGCCTGAAAAAAGTCCTGTAACCCTGAATGATTACGAGCTGGGACATGTAGTCACTGAGCCCGAGACCTCCACAATGGCTGCCACACAATACATGATGTCGTAAACGGTCCTGTTATACACAGATAATATACAATAGACTGATAACATAGTAACTCTCTGCTCAACTACACTTCCGGGGTCCGCTCTATGCGGCTGATGAGCTCCACGGTAACAGCCATTGTTTTCTTTTTGCCTACTTCCGCCGCTTGGAACGCAAAACCCAGAAGTGACGTTGGTTATTGCCCACAATGGGCCAGAGTTCATGTGACCCAGGAAGTGACAGACAGCGGCTGGTGACCTCCTGCTGTATGCGACGTGTGCAGCTCATTCATACTTATGAGTAATAATAATCAGAGATATGAGAGGAATAGTGGCAGTATCCTGTCATTCTCTATAACTCCCCATCTGTGTCCTCTGTCCCTATTCTCCTTATGTAATTATCTGTTACCCACCCAGATCATGTCTATACACAGGAGGCTTATTTACCCTAATCATTCACTCTCATTTGCATTCTATATGCAGGAGGCTTATTTACCCCATTCATTCACTCTCATTTGCAATCTATACACAGGGGGCGTATTTACCCTATTCATTCATTCATTCTCATTCACATTATATACAGAGGAGGCTTATTTACCCCATTTATTCACATTATATACAGAGGAGGCTTATTTACCCCATTCATTCGCATTTTATACACAGTAGGCTTATTTACCCCATTCATTCACATTATATACACAGGGGGCTTATTTACCCCATTCATTCACATTATATACACAGGGGGCTTATTTACCCCATTCATCCACATTATATACAGAAGAGGCTTATTTACTCTATTCACATTATATACAAAGGAGGCTATTTTACCACATTCAGTTTATATCCACATGAGGTAATTATCCCCCATTCATTCACTCGCATACACATTGTACAAACTGGAGGTGAATATACCTCATTCACTCCCTGTCATACACATTATATACAGAGAAGGTGCTTATACCAGTTTCATTCACATACTGATATTGATGTATTCATTAACTCACATAAACATTACATAGGTATTCAGTGATTATATTCCAGCCTTCCACCATTATTACACATTATATAGACCTAAAATGGTTTTATACCCTATTCATTAACTTCAATATACATTATACAGGTAGGAGGCTGATTATATCTCAGTCATTCACTGTAATATATATGATATAGACAGAAAATGATTACACCCCATTTACTCACTTTTATGTACATTATATAGACAAGAGAATCTTATATTTCCAATTCATTTAATGCACATTAAAGCTTATTAACAAACCGAAAAAGTGGTGATTTTCTACATCTTCTATATTATCTCCCCAATGATTCCTCTATATGATCAACCAATTCATTGTCCTACACCTGCCATACTATCAGCCCATTTGTTCCTACAACATCTATATTCTAAACCCAGTCATTAGCAGCTTTTTGGCTAAGATCAGGTGTAGATGTCCATGTACGCAGTGGGACTTACCGGCGCCCCCTGTAGGCAATGAACGTCATCTGGTCCTCTGAGCAGCAGCAAGAAAACCCGGTACAAAGTACCCCTGTAGTGATACGGGGATGCCTGAAAATCACAGGGGGACTGGTGAACCTTACTGTGACAGAATAGGGCACAAAGCACAGTACTCCCTCCTTTGTGTTTGCACATCGCTCCTGTGCCCTGAGCTTTTGGCTGGACAGGACAATTTTTATTTCACATCATAATTTTTATATCACAGTAATTGTTTTATGACAACTGTCATCTGGAGCTAGTGTTGTGAATCCTCACAGTAGGGAAACGCACCTGTCCTTAAAAAAAAAATACAGGATGTTTAATATCCTGATTGAGCAAATTGGAAAATGGGTGTATTGCTGGTCTCTTGGTAACTGTTCAGTTGACATCCAGTGAGCCGAAACAGACGTATGACCCCAGAGATAACAGGGGGCTTATTGCCCACAACTGATCTAACTTTAAGTCTGTTGCTTCCTGCCTGCCTCCCACTTACAGTTGTTGTGTACTTGCCACAACTTCACAAAGGGCCTGATTCATTAAGGATATTAAATTAAGAAGTTTCTTATTTAAGTCTCCTGGACAAACCATGTTACAATGCAAGGGGTGCAAATTAGTTTTCTGTTTTGCACATAAGTTAAATACTGGTTGTTTTTTCATGTAGCTCACAAATATCAACTTTAAATTTCAGTGTACAAATCAGCTATCAAGTATTTGTGTGCTACATGAAAAAACAATCAGTATTTAACTTATGTGCAAAACAGAAAACTAATTTGCACCCCTTGCATTGTAACATGGTTTTGTCCAGGAGACTTAAATAAGAATCTTCTTAATTTAATATCCTTAATGAATCAGTCCCAAATGGTTTATTAATATACAGTATGTACATAGTAGTCTGGTAATATGCACTATATGTTACAGGAACCACAAAAGTCCAAACTTGACATTTTCACATATGAACCATAAAAGGTAAAATGCATTGTTGAGCGTTCCCCAGACATTTCGTTGCACCTTTGTTACTAAATTTATTACCTCCCCACTTCATTACAGACAGCTGAAGCCCCTCCCAACAACATTCAATATTGACAGCAGATAAAGAAGAAGCGGTCCATTCTGTCTGCCTATGTTACTTATTAATGGCATCGGATAGACCTATGCTTATCCCAAACATGATAAGATTTAGTTGCAGATGTTTTTCTCCTTGATTCAGCTGGGAGTCTATTTTAAACATCTACCTCTCTAAAATTATATATTCTGACATCACTTCTGGGATTTCCTCCCATCCATTTAAAACATCTCCTTGTTCTAAAGCTCAACATTCCTTTTACATCATCTTTCTGAATCTTAAGAAGTCATTTCTTGGAGTCAGGTAAGCAATGCAGAATTGATGACTGATGATTATAATGAGTGACAATTAAAGATGTATCGCAGTAAGACGTGTGGGAAGGATGGGTGATCGAATATCATAGTGAGAGACGTTGAAGGATATACTGTCAAGGTTTGTAGTGTGATATTTTGAAAGAAGGGATGGTTGCAGAAGTTCCTGATATTTAAAGAATTGATAGTGTTAGGATCTGCCTCAGAATGCTGCTTCATCCCGGCATCTCCTGCCTCTGGGACTATTCTGGACTTCATTATTGTATTTACCCTGCCTACAGTACCTGTGTACCACCAGAGGTGCTGCTATTCTGTCATTCCATCCCACTAGCAGTTAACCAATTGCACCTGAGTGTGTCCTATATATGCCTGCCTCTCCCAGTATCCTTTGCTGGTCATTAATGTTTCTGAGCCCGTTTATGTTTGTTACCTTGGATTACTGCCTTGCTTTCTCTGTTCCTGTAGATATCCTTGCTTAGCTAGTGTCTGCTTCCTTGTAAAGCATAAACCCACTCATCTGTATTTTCTCCTGGAGGTAACTTGATATTTGCATTATTCCTTCTATTCTGCTATACCTGGAAATCTGTTTATACTCTGACCTCATCTGTGTTCACATTGCATCTCCTGGACTGTGTTTTTCTCTGCAATAAACAGTTTAATGTTTTCATCATATGTCTGGCTCCATGGCTGTAATTGCAAAGACCTAGTTTGTGGAACAGATCTGTAACAGATAGTCAGAGATGTTGGACGATTGGATGACCGAACGTCACTAAGGTTTGAAGATGAAGAAACTGAAGTGTAAAGGATGGGGGACATAGGTTTAAAATAAGTAGTGAGTGGAATTTGAAGCAGTGACATAACAGACATGACAGAGGCTTACAGGATTAATTACATAGTTTTGTAGGAGTGAATAAGAGGTACATTAAATTTAAATTCCATAACACCACATTTTTAACTTAAAGAATATATATTTTATATTGAGCAGATTTAAAGATGCGGAACATGAACACAGGGCACACAACATCAGTACAGTAATAATGTATGGAGTACATCAAATACAAACTGAAATATTGCCAAACAATATGCACCAACAGCTTTCAATATTTTAGGATCTCACATGGGGAAGAATGAGCAATGCTGCTACACTGATATTACGAAGTAAAGCAACACGAACAGAAACGCATAACAATTTAGGTTAGCATATAATGCACCAGATCAAAACTTTTAGATGAGGAAAATCAATACCTAGAGAAAAAGGTAATATCCCCCCTATTGTTATATCATTTATTTTGAAGCCAATCGGTGACACAGACATAACTAAAGAGTTTAAGCTCCATTGAACTTCTTTGTTTCCAGTTGTGGCTCAACCCCTCTTGCTACTTAGCATGTGACATATGGTGACTAGAAGACAGGAAATAACATTGTAGAACACAAACAACTGGAAGTGTCTCATTCACAGAAGACTAACTAAGGAGCTTGGTCCACCAGGCTGCCCAATTTGCTCAATATCCCATTTGCTTTGGAGAAATGGAGATAACCATACAGGAGAAAAAACATCCCCAGCCACTCGACACAGACATAACCAATTAAGATGTCCCTAAATCCAAGTCTAGCACAAACTGCCACCAACAGCAAGTTGTAAGACCAAGAATGAAAGTTTGAGTGATTAAAGGTCATGAAAAAGAAATAATTTTGCTTTCTGACCCATGAAAACAACCATCCAAAGAGAAAGATCAATAATACAGAAAGAAGCAGACTTCTCTTATAGACAAATGAATCAAGTAGAAATCTCTTGGATCCAGAGGTCAGAGTCCCACTTGACCAAGTAAATGTGAAAGGACCTGGATAGAATCTGTAAATCCACAGACTCTGACTAAAGGTCAGGGTCTACGGATTTGGCCACACAGATGGGCAGAAAACTATACGAAATCTAAACAGTCTGGAAAATGACCACACACACAGGCCAATAAAGCCAATCTTCTGACTGCATTTTCTACCTTGCCCAACTAAGATTCTATACATTTTCATAGGGTACATCTTTTGCATCATGGTTATCTAGGGGGTCACACACAGTGTGATAACAGGATAACTATCGATTGGGATATTGTAGCATATGAGGCCATTTTCAAGACAAGGCAGAATCCCCTGCTGATTGCCATGTAGGACACTTCCTACTACTCTGCACTATAAGTTAAGCCTGCAGCATAGCTCCTAAGCAGGACTATTATTAAGACCCATGGATGATAAATTTAGTAGACAGCCACCCCATGAAAAGAAGAGTCAGAGGAATTCAATAGACGAGGTGGGAAATGACAACTATCCAAAATAAATCCAATGTATGTGCCCCTATACTTTATACAAAACCTGCTCAAAATAAAATAAAAGTATTGACTTATGCCAAGAGCATTTAAATAACTCTACCTAGACGTAATAGGGATTGAACTACCAATGAAACGCACAAGTTTTCCTCTTCTAGTGACTTCAGCTTAAACCCTTCAGTTATGTCTTGTTCACATGGGACTGAAGGAGAAATAGTTTCCGCTTAACTAGGTTTGTTATTTTGACAATACTTTTTCCACTTAACAGGCATACCTCAGATTCTCAGATGCATATCAGTTTTATTTCTGAGCAATGCACTCATAATTTGGAAATTACCTTTTCACCTCTATGAGTTCTCCAATGTTCACCTAGATGTGATTTCTGAGTAAAACATTTCCCACATTCAGAGCATGAAAATGGCTTCTCACCTGTGTGACATATTTGATGTTTAACTAGATTTGATTTTTGTGTAAAACATTTCCCACATTCGGCGCATGGAAAAGGCTTCTCACCTGTGTGAAATATGTGATGTTTAACTAGATTTGATTTCTGTGTAAAACATTTCCCACAATCCGAACATGAAAATGGCTTCTCGCCACTGTGAATTCTCTGATGTTGAACAAGAACGGATTTATATGAAAAACATTTTCCACACACAAGGCATGGAAATGGCTTCTCACCGGTGTGAGTTACTCGATGTCTAATAAGATGCGATTTCTGTGTAAACCATTTCCCACACTCGGTACACGGAAATGGCTTCTCACCCCTGTGAGTTCTCAGATGTTCAACAAGATTAGATTTCTGTGTGAAACATTTCCCACATTCAGTACATGGAAATGGTTTCTCACCTCTGTGTATTACCTGATGTTTAACAAGATCCGATTCCTGTGTAAAACATTTCCCACACTCAGTACATGGAAATGGCTTCTCACCTGTGTGAATTCGCTTATGTCTAATAAGATTTGCATTCTGGGTAAAACATTTACCACATTCAGAACACGGAAATATTTTATCACATCTGCGACCTTTTCTACGTGTTATATTATCCGATCTACTAGGCGAAAGTGGCTCATAATTAGAGGGATCCGGTGATATATCTGCAATGCGAAGTACTGGATGAATATTTGGGACAATGGATTTTACTGCTGAAGAATCTTGTGCAATGTCATTATCTTCAACTTCACAATCTGAAGATAAAATGGGATTTCTCTCCGCAGTAATCCTGTCATCGGGTTCATCTGTTGGACATAAAAACACATTTTTTTACGTATTATTATAGGCAGTTTAACGCCTTATTTTTTCATAAGCTATGTTTAACAGAGTTATGAAGAAATATATAATAAAATCCCCAGTGCCCGTGTTCCCATATTGACATACTGCTATAATTCTTTGATCAGATAAAAGGCTAGTTTCTTTTCTGAATTTAAAACACCCTACAACTCCTCTAACCAGATAGCCCTCTTCCTGCTACTCAAAGCTTATTGGTAGCAAAACGGTTTAAGGTAGGGAAGCGAACACAGACAGTCATGAAAGGTCAAAAGTCAATAAAGAATAAATCATGGGTGCCAGCATACTGCAAAGAAAACCACTGTGTAAACATCAGTCCATGACGCAGACTAGGTTTTCACATACTGACCTGTGCAAAATACAATTAAACCTGCAATATCATCTAGAAAAATATTTTACTAGAGTGCAACTACACCCTAATCGGAACACTGGGGGCTGCTACATGCAATTGTGTTTTCTAGGGCCTTGACAGTTCTCTAGCACAGAAATGGTGAATCTATTTTGTTATCCACTTTAAAATGGCAATGGAGGGCGAGAGTGAGCAGGAGGAACAATCACAAGTTGCAATCTCTAACTTAGTCTCCCGGAGGACGGCTCTATGCTGCAGATTTTCCCAGGGCTTTAGATAGGGCAGAGTGCTGCCTTAGTAAAAACTACTAATAGGGGGTAGTGCAGTTTTAAAAAGGATAAAATACAGCACTTTTAAATCCCTACCTCAGATCCTGAATATCACTATAGATCTGATTTATCATCACTGGGAGGCAGGGAGAAAATGTAATTATGTGCAAATCCACTTTCCAAATGGAAAATTCGTAAAGCCTGAAAACCCAATGAGCAGAACAGATATAATAGAGTGAAAACTGTGAACTGTCTGTATTTGTACATTGTAAGGAACAACGTAAGTGTTTCATTCTGCTTGTTACTCCGATCTGCTATGCAGTTCAGTTGTACCTCCCTCCAAGTGCTGATTAAAAGGCTGCACTTTATAAGCTGTCGCCAATCTTGCACTCATTGCCAGTGATAATGATACACATTAGTTTCCTGGTTCCGGATACCTTGCATTCAGCAGTCTCCTGGTTTCTGATATCTGGCTTTAAAGCTGCACCCTTTTCATATAGCTGTACACAGTATCCTCAGGGACGGATTGCGGCAATTATCATTGCTCACACTGCGGGGAATTGCAACAAAGACTGTGTTTTATACCTGCATCGCCACAAACACTGTGTTATATACCTGCATTGCCTCCCAGAAAATTCCTGTGAATTCCTTACAGTAAGACTGATCAAAGGAACAGATGTGAGTGGTGCTGTTGTATAAATATTTCAATGTATGAAATGTAATGGTAGGAATATTCTGTTATTGTCTAACAAGCTAAGTTTAATCCACTTTTTTTTTTTTGTAAACAAACATAGTTAAATGGGTCATTCTTGTCAATTACGCTCCAAGACAATCTTTTATAGTTTGGTATTTGCATCCAATAGCAGTGTGTATCTAATATTAACTGTAAAAATATTCTTTATTCTGATGGTGAGCTACACATCTACCCACAGCAAGGCAGAGCAATAAGTGTTTTATGATATTTGAGTTTTACACGGAGCGGATGTGGAAACCAAAGGTTGTACCATAGTCTACTTATGTGCTTCTTGTAACAATCCTAACACCAGAGGTGAGGGTTGTGTTTTGGTAAAAACCCTAAATTCCTATCTGAAAATTTCAAAGTGAGACTAATTCTTTGGCGTTAAGGCTCATTCCCAGATAGGAAATATATCAGTGGAAGAAAACACATACATACATATGTAAAGAATGCTTGCCAAGAACATTTTAAACAACGCAAAGCTTATCAATAACCGAACATCAAAGAAGAATACAAGGGCAGATAGGCCACAAAAGTAAAAAAAAAAAAAAAAAAGAGCAGCGTTATACTGTGAGATTTTAATACCATGCCTGGTGTCAAGGTGGTGGGAGGAGCACAAAGAGCATAAAGCTTCCTGGGTAAACAAGAAGGGACCATCAGACAGTAGAATGCAGCCAATGGAGGAAATCAGAAGTCACGTCATCAACTTGCTGCACCTCACTGTCAGCAAAACTGGGCAAGTGTGCGGTGGTACTTGATTGGACGGGAACTGAGGACAATCTGATAATGCGTCCCATATATTTCATTCACTCTATCCTACTTAAACAGCATGGACCGCTTCAATACTCTACACATATATTTCTTGTCACCACCAATGGTCTTCACCCACCTATCAAATGAAGATGGTAGTAGAGGGGGATAACGGTTATAAAGGCAAGTCTGGCATCAGTGAATAAAGACTGTAGCTCCCTGTGCCAAGATGTATGATAAATACTAGAGACTGTGTGAGAAGGACACTGTTTAGATCTCTTGGCTGGTAGCTCACATGGTGTAAGGTGGAGACTGGTCTGATCTCTTGGCTGGTAGCTCACAATGACATGGTGTGAGGTGGAGACTGGTCAGATCTCTTGGCTGGTAGCTCACAATGACATGGTGTGAGGTGGAGACTGGTCAGATCTCTTGGCTGGTAGCTCACATGGTGTGTGGTGGAGACTGGTCAGATCTCTTGGCTGGTAGCTCACAATGACATGGTGTGTGGTAGAGACTGGTCAGATCTCTTGGCTGGTAGCTCACAATGACATGGTGTGAGAAGGAGACTGGTCAGATCTCTTGGCTGGTAGCTCACAATGACATGGTGTGTGGTGGAGACTGGTCAGATCTCTTAGCTGGTAGCTTACAATGATATGGTGTGAGGAGGAGACTGGTCAGATCTCTTGGCTGGTAGCTGACAATGACATGATGTGAGGTGGAGACTGGTCTGATCTCTTGGCTGGTAGCTTACAATGATATGGTGTGAGGAGGAGACTGGTCAGATCTCTTGGCTGGTAGCTGACAATGACATGGTGTGAGAAGGAGACTGGTCAGATCTCTTGGCTGGTAGCTCACAATGACATGGTGTGTGGTGGAGACTGGTCAGATCTCTTGGCTGGTAGCTCACAATGACATGATGTGAGGAGGAGACTGGTCAGATCTCTTGGCTGGTAGCTGACAATGACATGGTGTGAGGAGGAGACTGGTCAGATCTCTTGGCTGGTAGCTCACAATGACATGGTGTGTGGTGGAGACTGGTCAGATCTCTTGGCTGGTAGCTCACAATGACATGATGTGAGGAGGAGACTGGTCAGATCTCTTGGCTGGTAGCTGACAATGACATGGTGTGAGGTGGAGACTGGTCAGATCTCTTGGCTGGTAGCTTACAATGACATGGTGTGAGAAGGAGACTGGTCAGATCTCTTGGCTGGTAGCACACAATGACATGATGTGAGGTGGAGACTGGTCTGATCTCTTGGCTGATAGCTTACAATGATATGGTGTGAGGAGGAGACTGGTCAGATCTCTTGGCTGGTAGCTGACAATGACATGATGTGAGGTGGAGACTGGTCTGATCTCTTGGCTGGTAGCTTACAATGATATGGTGTGAGGAGGAGACTGGTCAGATCTCTTGGCTGGTAGCTGACAATGACATGGTGTGAGAAGGAGACTGGTCAGATCTCTTGGCTGGTAGCTCACAATGACATGGTGTGTGGTGGAGACTGGTCAGATCTCTTGGCTGATAGCTTACAATGACATGATGTGAGGTGGAGACTGGTCTGATCTCTTGGCTGGTAGCTGACAATGATATGGTGTGAGGAGGAGACTGGTCAGATCTCTTGGCTGGTAGCTGACAATGACATGGTGTGAGGAGGAGACTGGTCAGATCTCTTGGCTGGTAGCACACAATGACATGGTGTGAGAAGGAGACTGGTCAGATCTCTTGGCTGGTAGCTTACAATGACATGGTGTGTGGTAGAGACTGGTCAGATCTCTTGGCTGGTAGCTCACATGGTGTGAGAAGGAGACTGGTCAGATCTCTTGGCTGGTAGCTTACAATGATATGGTGTGAGGAGGAGACTGGTCAGATCTCTTGGCTGGTAGCACACAATGACATGGTGTGAGGTGGAGACTGGTCAGATCTCTTGGCTGGTAGCTGACAATGACATGATGTGAGGTGGAGACTGGTCTGATCTCTTGGCTGGTAGCTTACAATGATATGGTGTGAGGAGGAGACTGGTCAGATCTCTTGGCTGGTAGCTGACAATGACATGGTGTGAGGAGGAGACTGGTCAGATCTCTTGGCTGGTAGCACACAATGACATGGTGTGAGAAGGAGACTGGTCAGATCTCTTGGCTGGTAGCTTACAATGACATGGTGTGTGGTAGAGACTGGTCAGATCTCTTGGCTGGTAGCTCACATGGTGTGAGAAGGAGACTGGTCAGATCTCTTGGCTGGTAGCTTACAATGATATGGTGTGAGGAGGAGACTGGTCAGATCTCTTGGCTGGTAGCACACAATGACATGGTGTGAGAAGGAGACTGGTCAGATCTCTTGGCTGGTAGCTTACAATGACATGGTGTGTGGTGGAGACTGGTCAGATCTCTTGGCTGGTAGCTTACAATGACATGGTGTGAGAAGGAGACTGGTCAGATCTCTTGGCTGGTAGCTCACAATGACATGGTGTGAGAAGGAGACTGGTCTGATCTCTTGGCTGGTAGCTTACAATGACATGGTGTGATGTGGAGACTGGTCTGATCTCTTGGCTGGTAGCTTACAATGACATGGTGTGATGTGGAGACTGGTCTGATCTCTTGGCTGGTAGCTCACATGGTGTAAGGTGGAGACTGGTCAGATCTCTTGGCTGATAGCTTACAATGATATGGTGTGAGGAGGAGACTGGTCAGATCTCTTGGCTGGTAGCTGACAATGACATGATGTGAGGTGGAGACTGGTCTGATCTCTTGGCTGGTAGCTTACAATGATATGGTGTGAGGAGGAGACTGGTCAGATCTCTTGGCTGGTAGCTGACAATGACATGGTGTGAGAAGGAGACTGGTCAGATCTCTTGGCTGGTAGCTCACAATGACATGGTGTGTGGTGGAGACTGGTCAGATCTCTTGGCTGATAGCTTACAATGACATGATGTGAGGTGAAGACTGGTCTGATCTCTTGGCTGGTAGCTCACAATGACATGATGTGAGGTGGAGACTGGTCAGATCTCTTGGCTGGTAGCTCACAATGACATGGTGTGAGAAGGAGACAGGTCAGATCTCTTGGCTGGTAGCTCACAATGACATGGTGTGAGGTGGAGACTGGTCAGATCTCTTGGCTGGTAGCTGACAATGACATGATGTGAGGTGGAGACTGGTCTGATCTCTTGGCTGGTAGCTTACAATGATATGGTGTGAGGAGGAGACTGGTCAGATCTCTTGGCTGGTAGCTGACAATGACATGGTGTGAGGAGGAGACTGGTCAGATCTCTTGGCTGGTAGCACACAATGACATGGTGTGAGAAGGAGACTGGTCAGATCTCTTGGCTGGTAGCTTACAATGACATGGTGTGTGGTAGAGACTGGTCAGATCTCTTGGCTGGTAGCTCACATGGTGTGAGAAGGAGACTGGTCAGATCTCTTGGCTGGTAGCTTACAATGATATGGTGTGAGGAGGAGACTGGTCAGATCTCTTGGCTGGTAGCACACAATGACATGGTGTGAGAAGGAGACTGGTCAGATCTCTTGGCTGGTAGCTTACAATGACATGGTGTGTGGTAGAGACTGGTCAGATCTCTTGGCTGGTAGCTGACAATGACATGGTGTGAGAAGGAGACTGGTCAGATCTCTTGGCTGGTAGCTGACAATGACATGATGTGAGGTGGAGACTGGTCAGATCTCTTGGCTGGTAGCTGACAATGATATGGTGTGAGGAGGAGACTGGTCAGATCTCTTGGCTGGTAGCTGACAATGACATGGTGTGAGAAGGAGACTGGTCAGATCTCTTGGCTGGTAGCTGACAATGATATGGTGTGAGGAGGAGACTGGTCATATCTATTGGCTGATAGCTCACAATGACATGGTGTGAGGTGGAGACTGGTCAGATCTCTTGGCTGGTAGCTGACAATGATATGGTGTGAGGAGGAGACTGGTCAGATCTCTTGGCTGGTAGCTGACAATGATATGAAGTCAGGAAAGCAGGAGCCAAATAATAATGACTACCCCACTGGCAGATACTTTTTCCTTATTAATTTAAGAGATTGTTTTAGAGACCAAACAAGGAGAATATATTTTTTTTTCTGTATTTACTGATTATTACACACCTGTGCTGATATCTGTAGGGATTTCCTCCTCTTTGCATAGCTGATCCATATCTTCATCTCCCTCTGTAGCTTCAACTTTAATAACAATCAGGTCTTCCACCTACACAGCCGACAAATCAATTAGCATTTAAATAACACCTGATTAAATAAACTCAGATTAAAGAAGACAATCAGTGAACAAGATAGAACCCATTATCCCTACAGTTTATATAGTGTATAGAAACCTTGTCATTTGAGAGATCCTCAATTCCATCTACCACATACTCCTGTGGGATACTGTGATTTTCCTCTGTACAATCCTGTGAATAAAGAGGACGGGGACATCTCTCTGGGGTATTTCTCTTACTGGATCCATCTGCAGGAAACACAGAGTGACTAAATAATGGGATTTTTACTCACCGTAAAATCCGTTTCTCTGACTCCATTGGGGGACACTGCGAGACATTGGGGTATAGTAGTGGGCTCAGGAGTCTTGTCACTTTAACTTCTTAAGTCTTTGCACTCCTCCTCTACTGAACCCCTCTCCTCTCCAGAGAGATCCTCAGTTTTGAATGACCAAGAGTGAACGTAAAAGAGGTAATATAACCTGGACAGGTCTTAAACTTATAAAGAACCATAACCAAAGTTTTCACACACAGGACTATATACAGAGAAAGGGAGGGTGCGAAGTGTCCCCTAATGGAGTCAGAGAAACGGATTTTACGGTGAGTTAAAATCCCATTTTCTCTTTCCTGCCATTGGGGGACACTGCGAGACATTGGGGATATACCAAAGCTTCCTCAAGGGTGGGAATGCTCTGGACCAGCTGCCTGCATAACCCTGCGACCAAAGCTTGCATCAGCCGACGCAAAGCCTTGAAGTCTGTAAAATTTAGTGAAAGTGTGGACGGAAGACCAGGTTGCCGCCCTGCACAACTGCTCCGCAGACGCCCCGTGCCTAGCCACCCAGGAGGCACCCACTGCCCTAGTAAAATGCACCTTCAAATTTTTCTGGAACGGACAGAAAAGCTGCAACGTAAGCTTCTCGAATCGTGAACGTGATCCACCTGGCAATTGACTGCTTTGAAGCAGGCCAACCTCTCTTGTTGGCGTCATATAAAACAAAAGATCTCTGGTCTTTCTGACCTGAGATGTACGGTCTACATAAGCCTGTAGAGCTCGTACCACATCCAAGAACTGCATAGACCACTCTAAGGAGTCCTTCTTTGCACGGAACACAGGTACAACAATTTCCTGATTTAGGCGAAACCTGGAAACCACCTTAGGAACGAAAGATGGCTTAGTACGAAGGACCGCCCTATCAGCGTGGAAAATAAGAAAAGGAGGGTCACAGCGAAGCGCTCCAAGCTCAGACACTCTGCGAGCAGAAGCTATCGCCAACAAAAATACTGTCTTCCACGTAAGATACCTCAAGTCTATTGACCCTACTGGTTCAAATAAAGGCCTAGAAAGAGCACGAAGAACCAAATTGAGGTCCCAGGGCTCGACAGGATGGCAAAATGGAGGTTGTATATGTAACACCCCTTGCAAGAAAATCTTAATGTCAGAATAATCTGCAATTTTTTTCTGAAAGTATACAGAAAGGGCTGATATCTGGCCCTTGAGAGAACCCAGACGAAGACCCCTCTGAACCCCATCCTGTAGAAAATCCAACACACGAGAAAGCTTAAATCTAGAGGAATGGAATCTTTTAGACTCACACCACAAAATATATGTCTTCCACACTCTATAATATATAGAGGACGAAGAAGGCTTTCTGGCCTTAATCATGGTAGTTATAACCTCTTGAGAGAAACCCGTAGCTTTAAGTATTAGGGTTTCAGTAGCCAGGCCGTCAAAGCCAGCTGATCTAAACCCTGGAAAAGGAATGGACCCTGGACCAGAAGATCTGCCCGCATGGGAAGCCGGAATGAAGGATCCCCTGCTAGCAATCGCAGATCTGAGAACCACGCTCTGCGTGGCCAAAATGGAGCTATTAGAATAGCGGGAACTTTCTCCCTCTTCAACTTCTTTAGGACCCGCGCAATCATTGGCATGGGAGGAAAAAGATACACCATCTGATATGGCCATGGAGCTGACATGGCATCCATTATTTCCACCCCTGGGTCTCGAGCTCTTGCGCCGTAGCGTGGAACCTGATGGTTCAGCCTGGACGCCATCAGATCTATGTCTGGGCAGCCCCAACAGTCCACCAGAAGGGAGAAGATCTGACTGTTCAAAGCCCATTCCCCGGGATGAAGAGTGTGTCTGCTGAGGAAGTCTGCTTCCCAATTCTTCACCCCCGGAATGTGAATGGCTGACATCTTGGGCACCTGATGCTCTGCCCAGGACAGAATGCGCCTGGTCTCTCGCATGGCAGCCACACTGCGAGTGCCCCCCTGGTGGTTTATGTATGCCACCGTGGTGGCGTTGTCGGACTGAATTTGCAGTGGTTTTCCTCTTAGAAATTTCTGGGCCCCTAACAGAGTATTGTATACTGCTCTGAGCTCTAGAATATTTATAAGTAGAGAGGTTTCCTGAGGGGACCAGAGACCCTGAAGCCTCAGAGCTCCTGTTACACCTCCCCATCCCAACAGACTTGCGTCTGTTGTGACTAGAGTCCAAGACCAGGCTTGTAAGGATTGGCCCTTTTCCAGGTTGGTTTGGGACATCCACCATACAAGAGACAGCCTCGTGGGCCTGGACAGACAAATAATCTGTTTGTCTAAATTCTTCTGAGACCCTGACCACTTGAGTAAGATCTCTGCCTGAAGTGGACGGTAATGAAACTGCGCAAAAGGGACTGCTTCGAAAACCAAGACCATTGTCCCCAAGAGTTTCATGCAGCTGAGGACCAAAACTCTCTTTTTCGCTAGAATGACTCTGGTCCTTTTCCACAGGGCTAGGACTTTTTCCCCTAGAAAGTAAACTCTCAGAGACTGAGTGTCGAAAAGCAGACCCAAGAAGCGCATCTGTTGAGCTGGCACAAGAGATGACTTGGGTAAGTTCAAAACCCAGCCGTGACTCTGAAGAAACTGTATGACTGTCTGCACATGGTGGGACAGAAGAACTGCAGATGGTGCCTTCAATAGAAGGTCGTCCAGATAAGGTATAATTATTATCCCCTTCTGCCGCAAAAGACCGGCCATAATGGCCATAATCTTGGTAAAGACTCTGGGGGCGGTAGCCAGACCGAAAGGTCGAGCCCTGAACTGGAATTGTGCGTCTCCTACTGCAAACCGAAGGAGACTTTGGTGTCCTTCCCATATTGGTACATGCAGGTAGGCATCCTTGACGTCTATGGACGCCAAGAACTCCCCTTCCTCTATCCCTGCTATTACTGAGCGAAGGGATTCCATGCGGAATTTCTGAATAGTCAGATGTTTGTTTAATGACCGAAGATTTAGAATGGGCCGGAAAGACCCATCTGGCTTTGGTACCAGAAACAGGTTTGAGTAAAAACCTAGACCTCTTTCTAGAGGAGGCACATGAACAACAACCTGCGCTGCTGGAAGTCTTTGAATAGCTTCCTGAAGCGCCACAAGTCTGAGGGGACAATAGGGGAGAGGGGTGATGAAGAATCTGTGACGGGGGGAGTGGGCAAGGTCTATCACATAGCCCCTGGATACAATCCCTCGAATCCAGAGATCTGCCGTGGATTTCCACCACTGATCCCTGAACTGAACCGTGTCCTCAGCAGAGCCGGATTTACACCTCATGGGGCCCTAGGCAAGATATCGGTTTGGGCCCCCCCCCCCCCCCTTCACACACACAGTGGCCCCTCGCACACACATAGTACACGCACGCAGTGGCCCCTCACACACACACAAATAGTACACGCACGCAGTGGCCCCTCACACACACACATAATACACGCACGCAGTGGCCCCTCACACACACACACACAGAATACACACAGACAGTGGCCACACACACACACACAATACACACAGACAGTGGCCCCACACACACAATACACAACACACACACACACACACACACACACACACAGGGCCTGATTAAGGGTTCTGGCCGCCCTAGGCTAATACGGCCGCAGCCCCCCCCCCCCCCCGAATATATAAGGGTATAGGAACACTCCTGAATATGAATGTTCAGGTGTATTCTCCAGCATTCAAATTTAGACAGATTGTGCCATTGTCTCTTACCTGTTCTTGCTCTTCTCTCTTGCAATTTTGTTATCCTCTCGCTGGCTTCTGGAAAGTTTGTGTCCTATTTTGAAAATGCAAAATTGTATTACAATGCAAACCCTGAATGATTAGGCCCTTTAGTTAAAACAAAACACTCCATTATGGCCAGCTAAAAGTACCCCATTGTACAGGCATATATAAGCAATATCTAAATATTTGTGGTCAATCAAATACAAACCTCTACCAGCCCCATCTCACTAATATTTAGTATTCTAGTGATTGCTGAGACCACAGAGAGCATCCATGTGACCACCACACAATCATGAGATTATGCCCTCCAAAGCTGCTCTATTTTTTAAATAACCCCTGCAGCCATTTTCCTTAACCACCCCCCCCCCCCCCCGGCAGCCATTTTCCTTAACCCCTGCTGCAGCCATTTTCTTTACCTCCCACCCTGCATCCATCCCCCCTGCAGCTATTTTCCTTACCTCCACTCTGTAGCTACCCCCCCGTCACATCAAAACCCCAGTCACATATATCAGCCCCCCCTCCTCACATATCAACTTCTCTCCCTCCCTATAGATTTTCATGGCAGCCCCCCCCCTCCCTATAGATATGCAGGGCAGTTTCCCCCCTCTCCCTATAGATAGATATGCATGGTAGTGCCCCCCCTCTCCCTCCCTATCGATATGCAGGGCAGTTTCCCCCCCTCCCTATAGATAGATATGCAGGACAGTTCCCCCCCCTCCCTCCCTATAGATAGATATGCAGGGCAGTTTCCCTCCCTCCCTATAGATATGCATGGCAGTGCCCCCCCTCTCCCTCCCTATAGATATGCAGGGCAGTTCGCCCCCCCCCTCCCTATAGATAGATATGCAGGGCAGTTTCCCCCCTCCCTATAGATAGATATGCAGGGCAGTTTCCCCCCTCCCTTCCTATAGATAGATATGCAGGGCAGTTTCCCCCCCTCCCTATAGATAGATATGCAGGGCAGTTTCCCCCCCTCCCTATAGATAGATATGCAGGGCAGTTTCCCCCCTCCCTATAGATAGATATGCAGGGCAGTTTCCCCCCTCCCTTCCTATAGATAGATATGCAGGGCAGGTTGCCCCCCTCCCTATAGATAGATATGCAGTGCAGGTTCCCCCCTCCCTATAGATATGCAGGGCAGGTTCCCCCCTCACTTACCTGTAGTTGTGCCAGCGTCGCTCCTCGCTCCTCAGATCAGCAGACAGGAAGTGAAGACGTCCTGCTTCCTGTCTGCTGCACAGCAACAGGCAGCCTAGCGATTGGCTGCCTGTTGCCAACCACTGACCACCAATGCTTTTGATCGTGGAGCACCAGACCCTCCTCCCCCGACTCGCGGTTTTTTAAATTGCTCCTGTCCCCCCCAGATGGGCCCCCGTGAGCCGCTAGGCCCTAGGCAGGTGCCTAGGTTGCCTAGCGGTAAATCTGGCCCTGGTCCTCAGGTGGCAGAGGATAAAGGGATTTGAATTTCCCTGGCATCATAAATTGTTTACTTGGCCTCTGCCAAGCCTCAGAAATAATCTCCAACATCTCTGGAGAATGGTGGAATGTAGCCAACTGCGCTTTAGCTCTTTTAAATAGAGAGACACCCCAGGGCGCTGAGGGCTCAGGATCAGCATACCCTAAGGTATGCCCGATTCCTAAAATTAAACTATCCACACTAGTGGAAACTGAGTCAGAGTCATAACGGCAATCCCCTTCCGGGTTCAAATCTACCTCACCTTCCTCTGCCGAGGAGAGATCAGAATCCTGGTCTAGGTCCAGACCTGTGTCAGTAACAGCACTCTTACTCCTCTGGGAAACGGATAATAACCTGTCTTCCCTGTGGGATGACCCCGCCTGTGATGTGGAAGCATTTTCGTCAGACTGACTGCCTACGAGTGTTAGTGGGGTAGTGTTCTCACGTACCTCTGTTACCTGCAGCATAACTGCTGGCAGTCTTTCCACAGCTGAAGAGAAGGATTGCAGCCAAGGCGGTTCCACCAATGCAGGAGATGCCCCCCGGACTGGGCTGTCACGCACCTGAGCCTCCGCAGTACAAGCTGCGCAAAGGGCGTCTCGGTCTGTGTGTCCAACAGAAAGCTTAGTTACATTTTGAACAGGTATAATACACAACAGAAGGCACAGAGCGACCCTTGCTCCAAGTCACTAAAAAAAACCTGAGGATCTCTCTGGGTTCAGTAGAGGAGGAGTGCAAAGACTTAAGAAGTTAAAGTGACAAGACTCCTGAGCCCACTACTATACCCCAATGTCTCGCAGTGTCCCCCAATGGCAGGAAAGAGAAACATTGTTTATATGTGATTATCACATGATGTGTGTATCTACACTGGATATAAAAAGTCTATACACCCATATTTAAATGGCATATTTATGTGATGTGCTTAAAGCAAGATTAATTATGTCGGACATTTCCCCCCTTTAACGTGGTCTTAAAACCAACAAAATTCAAGTGCAAAATAAAAAACAATTTTTGGGAAAAAGAAGTGAAAATAAACATCTACAACATCCTGGCAGGTTTTGCCTTTAAAGACATTGCCCCCTGCAAAGTCACCGAATATCAGTGACTTGCAAAATCCACAGTTTAATACATTTACCCCCAGGACTTTCATCATCATCATCACCATTTATTTATATAGCGCCACTAATTCCGTAGCGCTGTACAGAGAACTCACTCACATCACGTCCCTGCCCCATTGGAGCTTACAGTCTAAATTCCCTAACACACACACATAGATACAGAGACAGACAGACACAGACTAGGGTCAATTTTGTTAGCAGCCAATAAACCTACTAGTATGTGGTTTTTTTTTGAGTGTGGGAGGAAACCGGAGCACCCGGAGGAAACCCACGCAAACACGGGGAGAACATACAAACTCCACACAGATAAGGCAATGGTCGGGATTTGAACTCGTGACCCCAGTGCTGTAAGGCAGAAGTGCTAACCATTACGCCACCGTGCTTTGCAATTCTATCCCATTCTTCACTGCAAATGAGTTCAAAATCCATCAAACTGTGAGGGGTTCTCCTGTGCACAGCCCTCTTCAGGTCATTCCACAGGTTTTCAATGGCACTGAGGTCTGGGCCATTCCGAGGGGTATATTTACTAAACTGCGGGTTTGAAAAAGTGGAGTTGTTGCCTATAGCAGCCAATCAGATTCTAGTTAGCATTTTGTAGAATGTACTAAATACATAACTAAAATCTGATAGGTTGCTATAGGCAACATCTCCACTTTTTTTCAAACCCGCAGTTTAGTAAATATATCCACAAGACTTTGATCTTCCTTTTCTGGAGCCATTCCGTGGTTGACTTGGGTGTGTTCTTTGGATTGTTACCATATTAGAAGGTGAAACTGCTCTTCATCCACATCTTTCTGACATAGGTCATCAGCTTTTTGAGCGCAAACAGCTTAATATTGATGCCCTCTATTCGGACTACAACTGCTGTCCCAGCTGAGAGGCAGACTCAAAGCATGACATTGCCACCAACATATGTCACAGTAGGTATGGTGTTCTTCAGATATTGAGCTGTGTTGTGCTTGAGCCAACCATATCTTTTAGAATTAAAAAGTTCAACCATGGTCTTATCAGACCAAAAGACATTTTCCCACAGGGTTTGAGGTAATTAAACTTTGCAACAAAATGCATTCAGACAGGCTTGGATGTTCTTTTTTTGTGAGAAATGGCTTCCGTCTAGCCACCCTACCCAATATCCCAGATGTGCAGGATAAGGGAGATTGTTGTCACAGGCAGCGACTGACCAATGTCTAGCAGAAATTCCTCCAATTCCTTTAATGTTGTGGTAGGCCTCTTGCAAGCCTCCTTCATGAGTATTATTTATGTTCTGACAATAACTTTGGAGAGATGTTCTGACATTGGCAATGTCCCTGAAGTTTTACATTTTCTCTGCTTATTGATGATGGTCTTTACAGTCTTCCATGGTACATGTAATGGCTTAGAAATTCTTTTATACCCCTCTCCTGATTGGTGCCTATCAACAATGAGATGCCATAAATGTTTTGAAAGCTCCTTACAAACCATAACTATCCCACTAGGATGCAAGCAAGAAAACTGCAAGGCAATCATATAGAAACATCTGATCCTTATTTGAGGTCACAGGTGTATGCATTTAAATGTGAACACAGCTGCGGCCCTATTATGAAAGGGTATGCATACTTACGCAACATGGGTAATGTAGGGTTTCTATTTCATTTATTTCCCCTAAAAATGGTATATCATTTGATATTGGTAGGTTGCAAGGTCACATTAAAGGTGGAAAAGGGGAATGACATGATTTATCTTGATTTCACACTTTACATGACAAACACCTGCAATTTCAATAGGGATGTTTAGACTTTTCATATCCACTGTAGGTGGCCTTCAAAACTGCTATCTCTATTAGAATAAATGAAAGTCTTCTCTTACCCAGTGATGTGAGTGTCTGGTGTTTCTCAGTCATCACATCCTTGAAGACAAATTTGTGTCCCTCTAAAGATTCCCACTCCTGTATGGAGAAATAGACAGTGACATCCTCACACCTTATAGGAACCTGACACACACAATGATACAGTCATCACCCAGACACATCCCCTGGTGTTACTGTATAATGTCCCATTCCCAGCAGTCACCTCTCCAGTCAGCAGCTGAATGATCTTGTTGGCGAGTTCTAGAATCCTCTGGTCATTGTTTCTCTCATGTATCAGTGAGTGAGGTGGAGGCACCATGATGGGGATCTGGGTCCTGCTCAATCCTCCTGACTCACAGCTGTTGGGTGTCTCATGCTCACCAGATGTTTTCTTCACTACTTTGTAATCCTGTATGTTTTAAGATACATTGCAATATATCAAAATGTATGGACTGGTCATTCACTATTAGTGCCAAAAGCCCAGAGCCAATAAACAGAAAATAAGTGATGCCACTTTGATATTCCCAGAACCCTTCACCACTGAAGTCATAACCCTGTCTTATTAATAGAGATAAAAGTGATGGCATTGTTTCCAAGAACCCCTCACCTCCCCAGTCAGCAGGTAGATGATCTCCAAGGTGAGGTTTAATATCCTCTCAGCCACGCAACTCCTCTCCTTGTCCATCCTCACTTCATCCATACGACAATCTATCCGAAGTTATCAAAGTATTAGTAACACAGCAGTATACAGAGAAGATATCACATCATACAGATCTCTCGTCTATTAGGTGGTCAGAGTGTCAGTGACACCATAGTATAGTGACTATCTATACATTATACCCTGTACAGTGATTGTATCTATACCTTTTACACTGTACACAGTGACTGTAAATATACCTTATACACTGTACATAGTGACTGTATCTATACTTTATACCCTGTATATAGTGACTGTATCTATACATTATACCCTGTACACAGTGACTGTATCTATACATTATACCCTGTACAGTGATTGTATCTATACATTATACCCTGTACATAGTGACTGTATCTATACCTTATACCCTGTACACAGTGACAGCATCTATACCTTATATACTGTATATAGTGACTCTATCTATACATTATACCCTGTACAGTGATTGTATCTATACATTATACCCTGTACACAGTGACTGTATCTATACCTTATACCCTGTACACAGTGACTGTATCTATACATTATACCCTGTATATAGTGACTGTATCTATACATTATACCCTGTATATAGTGACTGTATCTATACATTATACCCTGTATATAGTGACTGTATCTATACATTATACCCTGTACACAGTGACTGTATCTATACATTATACCCTGTACATAGTGACTGTATCTATACATTATACCCTGTACATAGTGACTGTATCTATACATTATACACTGTACACAGTGACTATCTATACATTATACCCTGTATATAGTGACTGTATCTATACATTATACCCTGTATATAGTGACTGTATCTATACATTATACCCTGTATATAGTGACTGTATCTATACATTATACACTGTACACAGTGACTCTATCTATACATTATACCCTGTATATAGTGACTGTATCTATACATTATACCCTGTATATAGTGACTGTATCTATACATTATACACTGTACACAGTGACTCTATCTATACATTATACCCTGTATATAGTGACTGTATCTATACATTATACCCTGTATATAGTGACTGTATCTATACATTATACACTGTACACAGTGACTATCTATACATTATACCCTGTATATAGTGACTGTATCTATACCTTATACCCTGTACACAGTGACTGTATCTATACCTTATACCCTGTACACAGTGACTGTATCTATACATTATACCCTGTACACAGTGACTGTATCTATACATTATACCCTGTACACAGTGACTGTATCTATACCTTATACCCTGTACACAGTGACTGTATCTATACCTTATACCCTGTACACAGTGACTGTATCTATACATTATACCCTGTACACAGTGACTGTATCTATACATTATACCCTGTATATAGTGACTGTATCTATACATTATACCCTGTATATAGTGACTGTATCTATACATTATACACTGTACACAGTGACTGTATCTATACATTATACCCTGTATATAGTGACTGTATCTATACATTATACCCTGTATATAGTGACTGTATCTATACATTATACCCTGTATATAGTGACTGTATCTATACATTATACCCTGTACACAGTGACTCTATCTATACATTATACCCTGTATATAGTGACTGTATCTATACATTATACCCTGTATATAGTGACTGTATCTATACATTATACCCTGTATATAGTGACTGTATCTATACATTATACCCTGTATATAGTGACTGTATCTATACATTATACCCTGTACATAGTGACTGTATCTATACATTATACCCTGTACATAGTGACTGTATCTATACATTATACACTGTACACAGTGACTGTATCTATACCTTATACCCTGTACACAGTGACTGTATCTATACCTTATACCCTGTATATAGTGACTGTATCTATACCTTATACCCTGTACACAGTGACTGTATCTATACCTTATACCCTGTATATAGTGACTGTATCTATACATTATACCCTGTATATAGTGACTGTATCTATACATTATACACTGTACACAGTGACTCTATCTACACATTATACCCTGTATATAGTGACTGTATCTATACATTATACCCTGTACAGTGATTGTATATATACATTATACCCTGTACACAGTGACTGTATCTATACATTATACCCTGTACACAGTGACTGTATCTATACATTATACCCTGTATATAGTGACTGTATCTATACCTTATACCCTGTACACAGTGACAGCATCTATACCTTATACCCTGTATATAGTGACTGTATCTATACATTATACCCTGTATATAGTGACTGTATCTATACATTATACACTGTACACAGTGACTCTATCTATACATTATACCCTGTATATAGTGACTGTATCTATACATTATACCCTGTACAGTGATTGTATATATACATTATACCCTGTACACAGTGACTGTATCTATACATTATACCCTGTACACAGTGACTGTATCTATACATTATACCCTGTATATAGTGACTGTATCTATACCTTATACCCTGTACACAGTGACAGCATCTATACCTTATACCCTGTATATAGTGACTGTATCTATATAACATGAATACTTTTAAATCATTACTAATAAGAATACATTGATACACTGTTACCTCTGTCACAGAGGAAGGTGCTGACAAATGACGTCATTAGAGGTGCCCGGGAGGCCGCAGAGCATGCTGGGAAATGTAGTTACTATCGTCTCTGCATCCCTGTAAGACCGCCCCCTCCAGCGTCACATGACCGTGACGTCACCTCCCCATCTCTGCTGACTACACATCTGTCTGATCTGTTGTTGTTATGTGTATGTAGTATAATCATATGTCCCATATATATATATATATATCTCATCATACCCTCCTTATATCTATGTCTTATTATATCTTACTATACATACTGTATGTGTAATATCACTATATGTTACCTCTACACATATATCCCATATATACATATATATTCCTCTCACATAATACACTGTGTTATGTAACCAATGTCTTATTATATCTTACTATACATACTATATGTGTAATATCACTATATGTTACCTCTACACATATATCCCATATATACATATATATTCCTCTCACATAATACACTGTGTTATGTAACCAATGTCTTATTATATCTTACTATACATACTATATGTGTAATATCACTATATGTTACCTCTACACATATATCCTATATATACATATATATTCCTCTCACATAATACACTGTGTGTTATGTAATCAATGTCTTATTATATCTTACTATACATACTATATGTGTAATATCACTATATGTTACCTCTACACATATATCCCATATATACATATATATTCCTCTCACATAATACACTGTGTTATGTAACCAATGTCTTATTATATCTTACTATACATACTATATGTGTAATATCACTATATGTTACCTCTACACATATATCCTATATATACATATATATTCCTCTCACATAATACACTGTGTGTTATGTAATCAATGTCTTATTATATCTTACTATACATACTATATGTGTAATATCACTATATGTTACCTCTACACATATATCCCATATATACATATATATTCCTCTCACATAATACACTGTGTTATGTAACCAATGTCTTATTATATCTTACTATACATACTATATGTGTAATATCACTATATGTTACCTCTACACATATATCCTATATATACATATATATTCCTCTCACATAATACACTGTGTGTTATGTAATCAATGTCTTATTATATCTTACTATACATACTATATGTGTAATATCACTATATGTTACCTCTACACATATATCCTATATATACATATATATTCCTCTCACATAATACACTGTGTGTTATGTAACCAATGTCTTATTATATCTTACTATATATACTATATGTGTAATATCACTATATATTACCTCTACACATATATCCCATATATATTCCTCTCACATAATACACTTTGTGTTATGTAATCAATGTCTTATTATATCTTACTATACATACTATATGTGTAATATCACTATATGTTACCTCTACACATATATCCCATATATACATATATATTCCTCTCACATAATACACTGTGTTATGTAACCAATGTCTTATTATATCTTACTATACATACTATATGTGTAATATCACTATATGTTACCTCTACACATATATCCCATATATACATATATATTCCTCTCACATAATACACTGTGTTATGTAACCAATGTCTTATTATATCTTACTATACATACTATATGTGTAATATCACTATATGTTACCTCTACACATATATCCTATATATACATATATATTCCTCTCACATAATACACTGTGTGTTATGTAACCAATGTCTTATTATATCTTACTATATATACTATATGTGTAATATCACTATATATTACCTCTACACATATATCCCATATATATTCCTCTCACATAATACACTGTGTGTTATGTAACCAATGTCTTATTATATCTTACTATACATACTATATGTGTAATATCACTGGATGGAACAAGAATGATACATTCAGTACTAACCAGGGCTGTTATATACAGTTTTGGACACAGCCTCACAGGGTAAGCCAGCCCCCTGAAGTCTGAGTTATTTTTAGTAACAGGATGCAATATGTTTACCCAAACATGGATTTAAATGCAATTTATACTTAACAAAATTTACACTTTTCTGCTATATCCTGAATCCCATAGATCAGAGATTTCCTTTCACTTTAACCAGGATACAGACAACGGCTCCCTGCCGTGCATTCAAGTGTTGGTCACTCACATTGACTAGACTTATTTAGCAATTCCTGCTATCAGCAAGACTCCCTCCTCACATATGCCTAATTGGAGATTTCCTCGAGCAAAGTTACAGAAACCCCAAACAAGACATTTCCTCTACCAAAATACACAAAAGACTTCCTCAACAAATGCTTATTGCATCAGAAATGAATACCTCAGAAATGAACGCCATTCCTCTACAAAGTGTCAGACGATATAGTAAAATCAGTACATTGCAATGGTATAAATAAGCGCCTTGCGCTATATCCTTTAAATAAATTTATTTGTACCATTCCAGTCACAACTTCTCCATAACAAGAATACCTGGTGCTCAGACACGTACGTGCGTGGTTGAGGGTTCTAAATAAATAGACAACGCCCTTGATTGCTTCATTGGTAACAGGTGCCAGTGTGGCCAATCCGAACAAAGGACTCAGCAAAACAACATAGCCAAGAATCCCAGAAGCACTAGCTGATCGGTCAGGTTATTGTTTATGAACAGAGGGACCACAGTTCAAACACCAGAACAGAGAGGACTAAATAATGATTCACAGAGGTCAGAATGTAACTGTAAACGTTCTTCAATCGGAACTGTTGTATTATCCTTAGCATGGCCAGAATGACTCTCTGTGCTGCATTTACTAAGTATATAAGGAGGAATGTCTTATGTACCAAGTCCAAAGTTATTGTATCATAAAAATAAACAGACTGCAGCACTGGGGAATGTCCACACCAGTAAGCTCTTAATGTAAAATAAATGGATAAATGACTACCAATTCTGTTTGGTTTTAGGACAGTCCCAAAAATTATAGAACTGTTAGACTGCCGGTTTGATATACTTGCAGAATTTGCGGAAGAGGTCTTCGCCTATAGCAGCCGCCTTTCCCGTAGAGCTTTATGCGCTCACAGGTACTCGGATGCCCCCAGGTCTTAACTCTAGATGTAGTGCAAGTTTATTAACACCGCAGCGGCAGGGGCCGGAGGAGGCTGAATAGATGGTAACAGATGGTCAGACGTAAGCCGAGGTCAGGGTCAGAAGCAAGCAGAAAAGTCAAATAACATGCCAAGGGGTCAGGGTTACCAGCACGAGAGCAGAATCCAGAAACAGAGCAATAGGGTCACAACAGAAGGTCCAATAGCAAACGGGCAGAGTATCCACAGGGACACTGGGACAAACAGGAACAGGACAGGAGCAGGTCAGCATCAGATAGTATCCACGCTATAACCGGCAGGGAGGCTAAGCCTTCCCTGCCTTAAATACTTAAGACAGCCAAGCAGGAGCAGAAAATTAAATGGCATAATAAGCCTTCCACATGTGTGGCTTAATGAATGTAATAAGTGCTAATAGCCCGCAGGCTTTGTAGGAGTCTTGGCGCACGTGCCCGGCTGCCCTGTGTTGCCGGGGAGCGAAAAACTGACAGCTCGGCGTACGGCCGCTGCCATAGCAACAATCGGGCCGAGAACCGGAAGTGATGTCCCGGTCGTCATGGAATGTCCGGGACGCCAGGCTCATAACAAGAACAAGGTATTTCCACATGTCCAGCCGTGGGTGAGGCAGAAGGAGCATTTTGTGCAGCACCATTGGGACGTGGAACCATCTGGATCGAAGCTGGTGCCCAGCCTCTTCCACCTCATTACTGATAACTGTAGACCATTGTTAATCTGAAACGTGTTCTGACTTTATAGCACAAGTTGGCAAAGGCATTTGCAGCGGCATCCCAAGCATACAACATATAAGAGTCTGATTCAGTATGTAGAAGCTCAAAATGTGTCTAGGGATGAGCCAGCATTTGCATGTTTAGGAGAGAGGACAGGATGTGCTTAATTTAATCGTATCTCCACATTCCAGAAACAGAAGCATCTGGAAGAGGTGTAGAAGTCATGGAGGAGCTCTCGTTTTATCTCATTACACTGAGACAGCAGATTGTGGACAGATAGAAGATCTGCTCAGTATTGCCAATCAGACAAGAAGCCTCAACTCAGAGTCAGAGGTGGTTTCTACTTATAAGCTTTATCTGAGACTTAAAAAATCCCTGTTAGATGCTTCATGTACATATACTGTATATTAATACACAAGCACAAAATTTTAAGAGAGGATGCACTCATTCCATATAGTAATTACTGTTCCAGGGCTATATAAAATATATATAAATCCACGTTGGTTCAATTACTATGAACAGACCAGCGCAGGCTTAGAAACAATAATTAGCATTTTAGGAAGTATAAATATGTTACAAAATTGTCACGAATATCTGGGAAATAGTAACGAGTCCTGTATACCTGCAGATGATAATACTTGAACTGGGGCGTGGAGTCTAACGGTAGGTGCTTTTCACCATGACCCTAGGAGAGGGCATGGGCTTTAACACACCTATCACCACAGGTCGCGGTTCCCAGAGCGAGAGAGGCAGAACTATAGGTGGAGCCAGATATAGATGCAATACAATAAAAATAGGCAAAGTTCACTGAGGACAATAACAATAAGGAAGTTCGTTGATTTATTAAGATAATAACTCAAAGTACTGGTAGATGGATTACTAATACAGCACAGTTGAATAGAAACAATTATGATGAAACATTAGCTGATCCTTGTAGATGGTAACTCAGAGCAACAGCAGATAAATTACTGATACAGCACAGTTCAATAGCAACAAGTATAATAAAGACTTGGTTCATCCGTTTAAGTGGTAACACAGGTGATAGCAATTGAGTTACTGATACAACTTCAGATCAGTGAGAACAGCAATAATGAAGACTTAGCTGATCCATTTGGATAGTAGTTCAGCACAGCAGGTGTAGCGGAATCCTGATGAAGTTGGGGTTACCATCATGAAGCGATGAATTCTAATGAGACAAGCCATAGAGGAGATGCTGAATGCGGCAGTGAAGACCCGATAAAGTGAGAGTTCCAACGAAGGTATCAGGGAGCAAACACAGCAGGTCCCGGAGCAATGATGCACAGCAACCAAGAGTAAGTCACACGAGGAGAGCCCAATCCGGACAAGAGTAAGAAACTTGAAGAACAGGATGCAGAGAGCAGGAACTGGGAGGTTTAAATAACGCTCCAACTGCACCAGGACCAATAGGAGCGCGTGGGAGGTTATAGAGAGAACAATGATTGACACATGCACAGAATGGAACCAGATGAAGACTGAGACTAAAACACTGGATCCAAGATACCGTGGTCACCGTTTATGAGACAGAGGTAACAACCCAGGTATTCGTCCACGGGGCTGGTGTGTGACAAAAATCAACCTCAGCGAACATTTCAGTGTAAGACGCTGAAATGATCGTTGGGCATGATTTTGTAACATAAAAGTTTGGAATGGCTATAGGTCTTCGTTTTTGAAAGATTGGAGACTTTATTTCCATCAAGTTACCACTACATTGACAGTCCAAAATTATTATTTTTATTTCATATAACTGTTTTATTCAGCAAACTTTACATTCATCAAAGAATCCTCCATTTGCAGCAATTACAGCTTTGCAGACGTTTGGCGTTCCAGCTGTCAATTTTTGAAGATATTCAGGGGATATTTGTACTCATTTTTGTAGCTCTTCTCGGAGGTGCGACTGGCTTGTAGGACATTTTTCCCCAAACTTACAGTCACAATCATCTCACAATCAAAGTCAATTCAAACAGTAATAGTCGTTTTTAACTATATTTTTAAATACATTTTAAATCAATTTAATGGTACCTTGATAAGATATATATATATATAAATTCTTTCAAAAAGCAAGAAATTTCTTAGCGATTCCCAGCGATTGCACGCTAGTGTATATACAAAGACAGCTGAAAACAAAAACACTTAGGAACCTCACTTTCCTAAGTGTGATTCTAAGAGTGCAGATAGAATGTCATTGACTCAATCTGGTCAGAGACAACAAATGATAAATTACAAACTATTCCACAGGAGATCAGTGAAGCAAGGTTTATTTAGCTATACAAACTGGTTTTTTTTTTGTGCAAATATTGTAGCATTTTAGAACAACGATCAATGGAAATACATATGGAATTAGTAGAATAGAGATTCAGTTGTGGATGATGTAATTTCTGAAAATAGCCTGTTCCCCGTGGTATATAGAATAAGGGGAAATTACTAGTTCACTATTATATTGTAATATAGCGGCTATATTATAGCCTATTAGGTTAAGAGTTTTAACCACATTGTCTTTATTTCAATTATGTTGCTTACTTTCAATCTCAACCTTGCAGAAATAAAAAAAAATCCTAAAATGAATAACGATTGGAATTTTTATTGAATATTTCTAGCTGAAGAGTTCACAACCTCAATACAGTTATGTTCTTTAGGAGAAACGAGGGAGACAAACCAGATGCCCAGTTATGGAAGTACGAATAAGAATTGGCTCTGGGTCAAGAGCCAGGAAAATGGCGTTGAGCTCCTCTTTTCAGGAGAATATGTAGAAAATATGGAGCTGGGAGGAACGTCAACGGTCAGTGGCGGAGGAAGATGACCGTGACTACGGCAGCACCCACAGTAGTACCTGCAAGCCTGTCCCTCTATCCCAAAGCCTTTCATAGCTGGACCCCCAGAACCATTGGCTCCTCCAGACAAGGACTGTATTTAATAGCAAGACGACTGCTAGAGACCCTAGCTGCTGATAAAATACCTGCTTATTCTCTGAACAAGGAGACCCAGGTAACAGCCACTGTACCCAGGTTGCGATCCTTGCACAAGTTTGAAGACAAACCCGGTTAGTGGACCAATATGTGGCTATCCGGCCACGCAGAAGCGCCAGTGTGGAAGCCGCCAGCCCCATAGGACAGTGAGAGAAGAGTAACACTTATGTACTGTCAACCCCCCCACCCCCCTCCCCCCTCCCCAGGCATTTTCTGGGATTATCTGGGAGTGTAGCAATGGAAACAGGGATGCGGCAGTCATGGATGACCTCCCGATGGATGCGGACTGCGTTTGTTGACAAGAGTTGTCAGGGGGCCAGACTGCAGTCTCCAGAAGAAACTGCACCAGCTTTACCAACCAAAAAAAGACATTTATTTTGCATTTTCACTTTTTATTAGTTGTAAAAATGAAAACTGGAATCACATAATAGAAAGAACATTATGATTACAAAGAAACAACTTTCACGTAAACTGCGCAACGCCATTAACCTCGGTATTCTACACATATAAACTCAGTGACAGTATGTCTGACTTGTTTTGTCACTGTGTATTAATACCCATCAATAAACATTACACCCCCTTAATCCAAGACATATTTAGATCTTTCAGAAATTGATTCTAGTAAATTTGAAAAAATATTTTCCTTTTCTTTGAAACAATTTACTGACTGCTATTCAAATCCTGTGGTAAGACTTCTGCAATATGGCATTTAATGATCAATTAATATGTTATAAAATACTGTAATGATGATCTTAATGTTTCTCTCTTTTAATCTTATTATTTGACCGTATTAATGTCCAATTTATTTTCTAGCCCTCTGTATGTTGTTAATCATTTTGATCCCATCATGGCTTAATTAGTAAGTTACTTGTGAACATGAGATCAACTCTGAAAATATCCATTGAAGCCTTTTATTCAGAGCTGTTCAATATTTTCCAACAATGTTCCCGCCTCTTTATAACCTCTTTTCACAAGCTCCCTGTCCCAATCCATCAACCCCCTTTGTCTTCTAATCTGTTCATTATTCCGTAATGTCTGCATGGATCCCTGAGCAAACATATACACATTGATGAAAAGGCCGACTGAGCCATGTCCGCTTACAGCAGCGAAAGCTGGGACTATTGGGAGAAGCTACAATGCCAGACAGTCACCATCTGGAACCACAAAGACTAGATGAATTGGATGAATATATATTAAATGTTCCTGCAGTGTCTTTACTCAATATACTTAAGGATAGCAAATAAGTCCTGTATTACAGAAATGATGTTCAATAACAAATTAGAAGACAATCTAACATACAACACTCGAGCATATAATTTAATAAAATGTTCTAAAATGTTTACTTTTTGCATATTCTAAAAAGCACCTTAGTAAGGTGTAAAAGTAACCTTAAAAGACAATAAACCTAACATTATTTGTTTTGCTTCCCATTAAACAAGCTGTTTAAACTAAACTGAAGTCCATATGGACATACAATTATTTACATTAAAATGACTTTAATTAATTAATGGCAACAATTAATCTTATTTAAATGTTATTTTAATACCTCTTGAAGAAGTCTTTGTCATCAAATCTATTTAATGTCTGAAAATTCAGGTAAATGATGTTGAGAGAAAGTCACTTCCATATTCTGGTTCTCCCCCAGAACGTAATTCAATATGATGACTTTGGAGTGACTGCACCGGTCAGAATATCAGGAGAATCCGTTTCCAGCCGTTACATTTTTCAAACAAAATTTATAAGATGCTATTCTAGTGTAGCTGGAGCCACACTTCCACCTGAGTCCCAAATCCCAGAGACATCATCATTGGGCATTCCATATCGGGAAGAGAAGGGAAAAAGAGAAAGGTAATGGCATTGCTGTGTATTGTATGCTTGTAAATTTACACTTTGAGGGAAAAAATTTCCACCCTCTGAAGACTTAAATGGCTTCTCACTTATATGGACTCTCTGATGTTTAACAAGAATTGATCTTTGTGTAAAATATTTCCCACATTCAGAGCACTGAAAGGGCTTCTCTCCGGTGTGAATTCTCTGATGTTCAACAAGAATTGCTTTCAGTGTAAAACATTTTCCACACTCTGAACAAGAAAATGGCTTCTCACCTGTATGAACTCTCTGATGGTCTAGTAGATGTGATTTCTGTGTAAAACATTTCCCACATTCAGAGCAGGCATATGGCTTCTCGCCTGTGTGAATTATTTGATGTTCTGCAAGATGTGATTTCTGTGTAAAACATTTACCACATTGAGAACATGAAAAAGGCTTCTCACCTGTGTGAATTCTCTGATGTCTTACAAGATCTGATTTCTTTGTAAAACATTTCCCACATTCAGAACATGGAAATGGCTTTTCACCTCTGTGAGTTTTCTCATGACCGACAAGAATCGATTTCCTTGTAAAACATTTCCCACACTCAGAGCATGAAAACGGTTTCTCACCTGTGTGAGTTCTCTGATGTATAATAAGATTTGCATTCTGGGTGAAACATTTCCCACATTCATAACATGGGAATATTTTATCTCCTCTATGAGCTGTACTATTTGTAACAGTATCTGAATGATAAGGGGAACATTCCTCCTGATTAGAGGGATCTGATGAAAGATCTGCACTGCGATGCACTGGATGTACATTTGGGGTAACGTGGTTTTCTCCTGAAGAATCTTGTGAGCTGTTGTTATCTTCTGTTTTACAATCTGAGGCATTCCTGCTGCTATGTCCATCTATTGGAAGAAAAAGAAGATGATTTGTCTACTTAAATTAATTTATCCAATTCTATTTGAGGGAACATTGCTTCACTCTGGTGTTAAAGAGTGTTACCATATAGGTAATTGTATCAGATAGGGAATTAAATAGGAAAGTTTAAATATAGTTAAGTATACTAGCTTGTATGGAGAGGTATATACGTGTCTAATTGCTAGACTTAGTCATTGTGTGCCATAAAGCACAGGTGGATAGAATTCACATTTAGACACAAAACTGAACAACTGTGTAAATAAAACAAAAGCATGTTTATTCATTGCAACCAGTTAACAAAAGACAAAAGGGCTATTTACACATCAAAGGACCATCAGTGAAGAAAAGAGATATCCTACGTTTATGGCTTCCTGGTCAGCTGAAGATGAAATTGCTTAGAGAACAATTTGGACGAATATTTAGGCCAAATTATATTGAACTGATATAGACATTTCATGTGTATTCCTCTTTGTCACATCAGGTCAAATTATTTCAAGGACATCTGGACAATAATTAAACTGAAACTTAGTTACATCAAAGACACATTTTACGACACCCTCTTCCCTCCCTTGTGCAGGATTGTTTTACGGCACTCTAAAAAAAATTAATCTGTCTAACCGTAAATAAATATTAGTAAAATAGAGCGGAGTTTCCATGACAAATTACTTTAGAATCATTGAAACGATGGATATATAGCAAGATTGCAAACAAACATATTTATGTCAGGCTGCAAAGGATTGGATAAATAAATTCTGCATAGTCAATGAGCTAAGATTATATATCTGTGTATATAGTATATTTATTATTGCATGGATATATTTCTTGCACAGTAGTGATATAGAGTATTATTTTTTTCCCTTTTAAAAACACATGAGCCAGTGATATGCACATACGTGATAAATGTGTTTATATAATATAGGATTGGACTAGGAAGTAATTTCCGCCTTTTAGTTTTATGAGCCAACCAATTGAAAGCCTGATATAATATATTTGCAGACATATAGGAGAGATATCCAGGGTTTTTTTTCACTAGCAAAGTTCATAAGATGGGACCGAAAGTCCAATGAAACAAGAAAAATAATGTTCTAACAGAATAATATACAATCTCAAATAGAGTGTGAAAGGTATGGGAACACAATGTCTCCCAAATGGAATCGGAGAAATGGATTTAAAGGTAAGTAAAAAGAGTCCTCTTTTCTCTTCCTATTTGGGGGAAACTGCTTCACCTTCGGGATCTCCAAAGCTCTGAACTGAAATTGAGAATCTGCCACTACAAACCGAAGGAGGCTGTGATACCACTCCCAGATAGGGACATAGAGATGAGAAAATAATTTTGATCCATTCCATTGAGGACAGATTTTATAGTCTCCGTCTTGAATCTGTCCACCGTCAGTTGAGCATTTAGAGATTTCAGATTCAAGATGGATTAAAAGTAAAGTCCGTTTTTTGTACTAGTTTGAGTCATAACCCAAATCCTCTTGTACTTTTGGGGTCGAGACAATCACTTGAGGACAATAGGGACTGGATGACTTCTAGAAGGGTCAACTTCTTGGGGACAACACCCATTGAAGAGGTCTAAGATATGTCTGACTAACCCTGCTTGGTCCTTTCTTCACCACCCCATGTGGCAAAGGAATGTCCTCTTAAGGAATATATTCTAGTTTTCCCTGCAAAACGAAAGGATCGAATTCTCTCGGCCTTAGGTTTTGGAGCCACAGCAAGGATATAGCTCTTTCCACCCGAAGGACTGGGAGATAATTCTGTCCATTTCTGGATGAAGGAGAACACTCCCTTCAAGGGTCCTCTGGGAACCCTGCCTCCCAGGACCTAATCCAAAGTGTGCGTCTGTATACAACCACCAAGGCAGAGACTCTGCATAGAGGACTGCATCACCCAACCACTCTGATGCTTCCCTCACTTGGTTCACCAAGGACAACAATTCTGATCTTTGGGTGTTTAGATTGTAAGCTCTCATCTACCTGCTCAGTCCACTTCTCTGCCACTTTGTTTACCAAATCAGCCACTAGAACGTGTCTAAACAATGTGTCAGACTTTAAAATCACCACACACACATATATATATCTATGTGCAAAAAGTTTCCCACATTCAGAGCTGTATAATGGAAAACCCAGACTTTTACCCATTGAAGGGAGAGCTTCTGTACACCACTGAGGATAGCAGGAGTCTCAGATTCTGACAGACTTTTCCTGTGTAAGGAAAAGCCAGCCAAGGAGGATGTTCCAGAAGTAAGGATATGCAACTCCTCCAAGGAAAAGTCCAGACATGGCACTGTCAGAAGACAGGTCCCCTTGCCATGTCAGTCCCTAGTGGAAACTGTCCACCTAAGACCCAGAAGCCTACTTATCCAAAATCGCTGAGAGGAGTGAGCCGCTGATTGAAGGTGCCACTACCGCCCCCTTTGAAAGTCACTCAGATGTGCCAATCTCTCGTTCACTGATGTAAACTCAAGACCGGGATTCTCTCTGGGAGACAAAAGCAGGGGAAGAAGCAGTTAAAATTGCCCATAACGGTACCTGTCTCACCACTCTTGTTACAGAGCTAAGTGTGCCAAGGTGAAGCAGTGTCCTCCAAATAGGAAGACAGAGAAATATATGCAGTAATGAAGCGCAGGATACGTTTATTTTTACAGTGAGGAGCAACCTGCAGTACTAAAAAACTCTATATGACATTTGCAGAGGCTGAGCAGTTTACTTAGTTTTCATTTTAATTATGTAGGCAGCTGTAGTGCTAGTATACAGTGTGGTTCACAGGAAATTTGCACAAAATAATCAGTAAGAAATATGTATGTGCAGGTCAATATTACTACTTGCTGAATAATGGGTAATGTCACGTGTGGTAGAACAGAGGGAGGATCCTGGGTAATGTCACGTGTGGTAGTGAAGAGGGAGGATCCTGGGTAATGTCAAGTGTGGTAGAACAGAGGGAGGATCCTGGGTAATGTCACATGTGGTAGTGCAGAGGGAGGATCCTGGGTAATGTCACGTGTAGTAGTGTAGAGGGAGGATCCTGGGTAATGTCACATGTGGTAGAACAGAGGGAGACCCCTGGGTAATGTCACGTGTGGCAGTGAAGAGGGAGGATCCTGGGTAATGTCACATGTGGTGGTACAGAGGGAGGATCCTGGGTAATGTCACATGTGGCAGTGAAGAGGGAGGATCCTGGGTAATGTCACGTGTGGTAGAACAGAGGGAGACCCCTGGGTAATGTCACGTGTGGCAGTGAAGAGGGAGGATCCTGGGTAATGTCACATGTGGTGGTACAGAGGGAGGATCCTGGGTAATGTCACATGTGGTAGAGCAGAGGGAGGATCCTGGGTAATGTCACATGTGGTAGTGCAGAGGGAGGATCCTGGGTAATGTCACGTGTGGCAGTAAAGAGGGAGGATCCTGGGTAATGTCACGTGTGGCAGTGAAGAGGGAGGATTCTGGGTAATGTCACATGTGGCAGTGCAGAGGGAGGATCCTGGGTAATGTCACATGTGGCAGTGAAGAGGGAGGATCCTGGGTAATGTCACATGTGGCAGTGCAGAGGGATGATCCTGGGTAATGTCACGTGTGGTAGAACAGAGGGAGGATCCTGGGTAATGTCACATGTGGTAGTGCAGAGGGAGGATCCTGGGTAATGTCACATGTGGCAGTGAAGAGGGAGGATTCTGGGTAATGTCACATGTGGCAGTGAAGAGGGAGGATCCTGGGTAATGTCACATGTGGTAGTGCAGAGGGAGGATCCTGGGTAATGTCACATGTGGTAGAACAGAGGGAGGATCCTGGGTAATGTCACATGTGGTAGTGCAGAGGGAGGATCCTGGGTAATGTCACATGTGGTGGTACAGAGGGAGGATCCTGGGTAATGTCACATGTGGCAGTGAAGAGGGAGGATTCTGGGTAATGTCACATGTGGCAGTGAAGAGGGAGGATTCTGGGTAATGTCACATGTGGCAGTGAAGAGGGAGGATTCTGGGTAATGTCACATGTGGCAGTGAAGAGGGAGGATCCTGGGTAATGTCACATGTGGTAGTGCAGAGGGAGGATCCTGGGTAATGTCACATGTGGCAGTGAAGAGGGAGGATCCTGGGTAATGTCACATGTGGCAGTGCAGAGGGAGGATCCTGGGTAATGTCACGTGTGGTAGAACAGAGGGAGGATCCTGGGTAATGTCACGTGTGGTAGTGCAGAGGGAGGATCCTGGGTAATGTCACATGTGGCAGTGAAGAGGGAGGATCCTGGGTAATGTCACATGTGGTAGTGCAGAGGGAGGATCCTGGGTAATGTCACATGTGGCAGTGAAGAGGGAGGATTCTGGGTAATGTCACATGTGGCAGTGAAGAGGGAGGATCCTGGGTAATGTCACATGTGGTAGTGCAGAGGGAGGATCCTGGGTAATGTCACATGTGGCAGTGAAGAGGGAGGATCCTGGGTAATGTCACGTGTGGTAGAACAGAGGGAGGATCCTGGGTAATGTCACATGTGGCAGTGAAGAGGGAGGATTCTGGGTAATGTCACATGTGGCAGTGCAGAGGGAGGATTCTGGGTAATGTCACATGTGGCAGTGAAGAGGGAGGATCCTGGGTAATGTCACATGTGGTAGAACAGAGGGAGGATCCTGGGTAATGTCACATGTGGCAGTGAAGAGGGAGGATCCTGGGTAATGTCACATGTGGCAGTGAAGAGGGAGGATTCTGGGTAATGTCACATGTGGCAGTGAAGAGGGAGGATTCTGGGTAATGTCACATGTGGCAGTGAAGAGGGAGGATCCTGGGTAATGTCACATGTGGCAGTGAAGAGGGAGGATCCTGGGTAATGTCACATGTGGTGGTACAGAGGGAGGATCCTGGGTAATGTCACATGTGGCAGTGAAGAGGGAGGATTCTGGGTAATGTCACATGTGGCAGTGAAGAGGGAGGATTCTGGGTAATGTCACATGTGGCAGTGAAGAGGGAGGATTCTGGGTAATGTCACATGTGGCAGTGAAGAGGGAGGATCCTGGGTAATGTCACATGTGGCAGTGAAGAGGGAGGATCCTGGGTAATGTCACATGTGGTAGTGCAGAGGGAGGGTTCTGGGTAATTGGTCATGTCACACAGGCTCTCTTCCTATAGGTCAGTGACTGGATCCCTATGGTGGGTCAGTGCTCTGTGAATAAACATCAGACTGAAGCCCCTTGTACTGAGATTATAAGAAACAACAGACAGCGACATGATGTGAGGAGAGCAGGAGTCTATTAGGGGCTGATGGCTCCTGATTCCCACACTGTGCATAGATTTTATCCTCAGTAATTTGCACTGAGAGGAAGAATTAAGCATAAGAGACATTTCTAGTGACTGACCAAGGAGAATGGGACTCTTTTCTATATTTAGTGCTCATTACTCACCTGTGCTGATAAATGTAGGGATTTCCTCCTCCTTACACTGCTGATCACCCCTCACATACATCTCCTCTTCTTCTTCTTCGTCTTCTTCTTCTATATTTTCTACTTTAATAACAATCAGGTCTTCACTCTAAATAACCCACACAACAATATACGTTTAACAATGTCTGTGTTGCATACTATATAAACAGATTAAAAATGAAAATTTTCCCCATATTTCTTCACCCAGAAACACCAATCCTAGAGTCTCAAGAAGCTCAATCAGTGTTCATAGAAAGAGAACCTGTACAAAATCAGAATGACTTCACAAAATCTATCCTCACACCTCTAATAAATATTAATTGGCCAAATACACTGTATGGACAAAAGTATTTGGCCACACCTGTTAATTACTGAATTGAGGTGTTTCAATCAGACCCGTTACCAGAGGTGTATAAAATCAAGCACCTAGCCATGCAGTCTCCATTTGCAAACATTTGTGATAAAAAATGGGTCGTTCTGAAGAGCTCAGTGACTTTAAGCGCGGTACTGTGGTAGGATGTCACCTTTGCAATAAGACGGTTCATGAAATTTAATTCCTTCTGGATATTCCACGGTCAACTGTAAGTGATATTATTAGAAAGTGGAAGCGTTTAGGAACAACAGCAACTCAGCCAAAAAAGCGGTAGACCACGTAAAATCACAGAGCGGGGTCAACGACTGCTAAGGCGCATGGTGCATAAAAGTTGCCAACGTTCTGCTGATTTCATTAGCTGAAGAGTTTCGAACTTCTACTGGCATTAATGTAGCACAAAAACTGTGCATCAGGAGCTTAATGGAATGGGTTTCCATGGCCGAGCAGCTGCATGCAGCCTCACATCACCAAGACAAATGCCAAGCGTCGGATGGAGTGGTGTAAAGCACACAGACACTGAACTCTGGAGCAGTGGAAACGTGTTCTGTGGAGTGATGAATCACACTTCTCTGTTTGGTAGTCAGATGGGTGAGTCTGGGTTTGACCAATGCTGGGAGAACTCTACTTGCCTGACAGCATCATACCAACTGTGAAGTTTGGTGGAGGAGGGATAATGGTATGGGGCTATTTTTCAGGGTATGGGCTAGGCCCCTTATCTCCAGTGAAGGGCAATCTGAATTCTTTAGCATACCAAGTCATTTCAGACAATGCTATACTTCCTACTTTGTGGCAACAGTTTGGGGAAGGCCCTTTTTTATTCCATACACTGTGCCCCAGTGTACAAAGCAAGGACTACAAAGACATGGTTTGATGAGTTTGGTGTGGAAGAACTTGACTGGCCCACACAGAGCCCTGACCTCAACCCCATCGTACACCTTTGAGATGAACTGGAACGGAGATTGTGAGCCAGGGCTTCTCCTCCAACATCAGTGCCTGACCTCATAAATGCTCAGAGTGAATGGGCACAAGTTCCCACAGAAACACTCCAACATCTTATGGAAAGCCTTCCAAGAAGTGTGGAAGTTGTTATTGCTGCAAAAGGCAGACCAACTTCATATTAAAGTATATGTATTTGAATACAGTGTCATTACAGTCCTTGTTAGTGTAACGCTCAAGCGTCTGAATATTTTTGTCCATATAGTGTAGGTAGTTTCTACCACATTTGGCAATGGCCTATAGATGAATGGTCCTGCTTTTGTGATTGTCCCCTCCCCTTTCATCTCTACCGCTATCACCTGCCCCTTTCTCCTTCTTCAGGCTCTTTTATGTACTTACTTTCCTTCTGCTTGGTTATAGAATATACTTTTTTTATTTCAGAAGTCAATAAAGGGTTACTTAAAAATAGTTAACAAGTGGGCGTTATGAACAACAATATCGGTTTATAAGTTCATTTCGGCATTTCAACGAGACCCTCAATTACACCCACCTGATAGTTATTTTCATCTGAGTAAAGAGGACTAGGACATCTCTCTTTAGTGTTTCTGTTACTGGATCCACCTGTAGGAAACACACAGTGACTGAATACATTGTTTATATGTGATTATCAGATGATGTGTATATAGGTGGTCATTATCACTGCTCTCTCCTTCACAATGAATGATATTGTCCTCTTACCCAGTGATGTGAGGGACTGGTGATTCTCCATCATCACGTCCTTGTACAGACCCTTGTGTCCTTCTAAATACTCCCACTCCTATATACAAAAAGGACAGTAATACAGTCATCACCCAGACACATCCCCTGGTGTTACTGTATAATGTCCCATTCCCAGCAGTCACCTCTCCAGTCAGCAGCTGAATGATCTTGTTGGTGAGTTCTAGAATCCTCTGGTCATTGTTTCTCTCATGTATCAGTGAGTGAGGTGGAGGCACCGGGATGGGGCTCTGGGTTCTGCTCATTCGTCCTGAACCTCGGGGACGGCCCCTGGGTTTTATACGTTCAGACTTCTTCACGACAATATAATCCTACACATTGGAGACACTAATAAATATAACGGAAAGGCAGCTTTCACCTCCCTCCTGTGGACCCTCCTGTCTGCGACACTCCCAGAATCCCTCACCTCTCCAGTCAGCAGGTAGATGATCTCCAGGGTGAGGTTTAATATCCTCTCAGTCATCTCGTTCCTGTCCTTGTCCATCCTCAGTGGATCAGTCGGGAGCGGTCTCTGGATTTTCTGGGGGAGACTGATCATGAAGAGACGTCAACAGAGAACATCCTGTAAAATTGATTGAAATAATAAGATTGTATCCAATAAATAAATAGGCCAATGGCAGATATACATATAAATATAGAATAGAATTAAAATGGAATATATTTATTACAAATGTGTAGAGAAATTGTACATTCAGTGATGGCGACTGCTACAAATAGCAGGTAAATTAGACATTTAAAGCACAACCGTTGTGTTGCTGTCTTTTCAAACAAATTCTCATATTTGATTTTATTGTTCAATCGGTGGTCTCTTAGCCAGAAACCATCTATCAATAAAATAACTGATCACTGGGTCCTCCTTCCTAGTCACTGTGAGGAGCACTTCTACACAATTTACTGATGAGGGAATGTACTACACACAAACATGATCACTGGGCATCAAGGTGGCTCGGTGGTTAGCACTTCTGCCTCACAGCACTGGGGTCATGAGTTCGATTCCCAAACATGGCCTTATCTGTGTGGAGTTTGTATGTTCTCCCCGTATTTGCATGGGTTTCCTCCCACACTCCAAAAACATACTGATAGGTTAATTGGCTGCTAATTGACCCTAGTATGTCTGTGTGTGTGTTAGGGAATTTAGAGTGTAAGCTCCAATGGGACAGGGATTGATGTGAATGAGTTCTCTGTACAGCACTGCGGAATTAGTAGCGCTATATAAATAGCTGATGATGATGATGGGTCCTCTTTCCTACAGTCACTGTAAGAAGCACTGCTACACAATTTAAATGATTAGGGGAACGTCTTAAAAATACATGATCTCTGGGCACCCCTCTTGCAGTAACTGTGAGGAGCACTGCTAAACTATTTAATGAGTAAAAGGAGGGGTAATTTTTAAATATACATTTTTGTATATTTTACACATGGCACTTCAACTTACAGAAAAACGTCTTTCAAGGAATATCCCAAATGCCAACTTTTCGGGATAACAGATTCAATACCTGAATGTAGGTAGCAAATACAAAGGGAATTTATAAACAAAAATCTTACTTGTTTTATAGGTTTGTGCCCTATAAGTGATTATTAATGTCAGTATTTGTATTGTACAGTGTACACATCTGCATGTCATTACGCATTCTATAATACTTTCAAGAAGGGGTTAATGCCGATATGAAAGATGTTCGGCATGTAACCATGTGGTAAAGCTATAGAGCCGGAAACAGTGTAATTGTGAAGCTCAGAATTGGCTCTTTTGCATGAAAGTCCCCCTGCTTCCCCGCAGAGGTTCATGGAGAGCTGTCAAGTTCCTCTGAAGAAAATATTGTGTACTACCGACAAACAATTCCTCGTAGAGAAATTAAAGTACAATACAGTGCTTTTCCACAGTAAGTGGTGTCACAAACATAATCTGGGACTAACAAATTTAAAGAACAAGTAAGCCTAAATCTGACATTAATATAGATCACAAGCTGTGTATTACTGAGCTGAATATTACCCAAATAAATTAAATAATTAGAAATTGCAAAAGGGTAAACATTTCTAGGGATTAATCTTTAATGGAAATGTGACACCCCTTGTCCCATTAATTAGATTAACAGACCCTCTTTGTCAATTTTGTAAACAGAAGCACTGTCTATCTTCTTTAATGGTTAGATACACTCTGTTAGGCAGTGTATCTAACTGCAGAAACCTCTCTCTCCAAAGGGAGGGGATCATGCACTGTTCTCTACACCTCCAGGCTGCTGGGGAGACATCAGCAGGTGTGTGATCCCCTGTGTGAGAAGCTCTCTCTGCAGATGTGTGAACACTGACATGTGAAGGGATTATACAGAGACATGTGAGCTGTCTCCTCCCTCTAAAAAGAGAGGACAGTTAGATACATTCTGTCAGGCGTCTATCTGACCATGGCACAATGCTGACATACCCAAGTATACATTATGGACAGGTGTATTTGTACAGTACAATCTGCAGAGTATGCAGCATGCATATTATATCATTGTAACTGGTCTGCAAGTACTGATGACCTTATCCTCTCCTGGAAACATTATTATTATTATATTATTATTGTCAGAGCTGCATTACCTCTCTGTGCTGATGGTGCAGACAGGACTCCCCCTCGTTATATCACCCAGGGTAAGATGATGGCAATCGCTGGATCCCCTTCATGGAGAGGACCTGCTGACATCACCGGGTCATGTGACTGCTGGAGTCACGTGACACAGGGACGGGGAGGCTGCTGCAGCTGCAAGTGTTCATGTGGAGCTGCTGATAGTAATGGAGAGATGGTAAAATGGGATGATGTGAGCACACTGCGGTGCAGGGGGCATGTGGGAGATTAGCTGGTGTGCAGGGGGCATGTGGGAGATTAGCTGGTGTGCAGGGGGCATGTGGGAGATTAGCTGGCGTGCAGGGGGCATGTGGGAGATTAGCTGGTGTGCAGGGGGCATGTGAGGGGGAAGCTGGTGTGCAGGGGGCATGTGAGGGGGAAGCTGGCGTGCAGGGGGCATGTGGGAGATTAGCTGGTGTGCAGGGGGCATGTGGGAGTTTAGCTGGTGTGCAGGGGGCATGTGGGAGATTAGCTGGTGTGCAGGGGGCATGTGGGAGTTTAGCTGGTGTGCAGGGGGCATGTGGGAGATTAGCTGGTGTGCAGGGGGCATGTGAGGGGGAAGCTGGTGTGCAGGGGGCATGTGAGGGGGAAGCTGGCGTGCAGGGGGCATGTGGGAGATTAGCTGGTGTGCAGGGGGCATGTGGGAGTTTAGCTGGTGTGCAGGGGGCATGTGGGAGATTAGCTGGTGTGCAGGGGGCATGTGGGAGTTTAGCTGGTGTGCAGGGGGCATGTGGGAGATTAGCTGGCATGCAGGGGGCATGTGGGGGGGAAGCTGGCGTGCAGGGGGCATGTGGGAGAGAAGCTGGCGTGCAAGGGGCATGTGGGAGATTAGCTGGCATGCAGGGGGCATGTGGGGGGGAAGCTGGCGTGCAGGGGGCATGTGGGAGAGAAGCTGGCGTGCAGGGGGCATGTGGGAGATTAGCTGGCGTTCAGGGGGCATGTGGGGGGGAAGCTGGCGTGCAGGGGGCATGTGGGAGAGAAGCTGGCGTGCAGGGGGCATGTGGGAGAGAAGCTGGTGTGCAGGGGGCATGTGGGAGATTAGCTGGCGTGCAGGGGGCATGTGGGAGATTAGCTGGTGTGCAGGGGGCATGTGGGGGGGAAGCTGGCGTGCAGGGGGCATGTGGGAGAGAAGCTGGCGTGCAGGGGGCATGTGAGGGGGAAGCTGGCGTGCAGGGAGCATGTGGGAGAGAAGCTGGCGTGCAGGGGGCATGTGGGAGAGAAGCTGGTGTGCAGGGGGCATGTGAGGGGGAAGCTGGCGTGCAGGGGGCATGTGGGAGAGAAGCTGGTGTGCAGGGGGTATGTGAGGGGGAAGCTGGCGTGCAGGGGGCATGTGGGAGAGAAGCTGGCGTGCAGGGGGCATGTGAGGGGGGGGGAAGCTGGCGTGCAGGGGGCATGTGGGAGAGAAGCTGGTGTGCAGGGGGCATGTGGGAGAGAAGCTGGTGTGCAGGGGGCATGTGAGGGGCAAGCTGGCGTGCAGGGGGCATGTGAGGGGGAAGCTGGCGTGCAGGGGGCATGTGAGGGGGAAGCTGGCGTGCAGGGGGCATGTGAGGGGGAAGCTGGCGTGCAGGGGGCATGTGAGGGGGAAGCTGGCGTGCAGGGGGCATGTGAGGGGGAAGCTGGCGTGCAGGGGGCATGTGGGGGGGGGAAGCTGGCGTGCAGGGGGCATGTGGGAGAGAAGCTGGTGTGCAGGGGGCATGTGGGAGAGAAGCTGGTGTGCAGGGGGCATGTGAGGGGGAAGCTGGCGTGCAGGGGGCATGTGAGGGGGAAGCTGGCGTGCAGGGGGCATGTGAGGGGGAAGCTGGCGTGCAGGGGGCATGTGGGAGAGAAGCTGGTGTGCAGGGGGCATGTGGGAGAGAAGCTGGTGTGCAGGGGGCATGTGAGGGGGAAGCTGGCGTGCAGGGGGCATGTGAGGGGGAAGCTGGCGTGCAGGGGGCATGTGGGGGGGAAGCTGGCGTGCAGGGGGCATGTGAGGGGGAAGCTGGCGTGCAGGGGGCATGTGAGGGGGAAGCTGGCGTGCAGGGGGCATGTGGGGGGGAAGCTGGCCTAAAAATACTACCAGGGATCTTGCTCCCTCCTGCAGCTGAAATTAGCTCCAGGGAGTAGGCTGCGGCTCCTGGGGCTCTTTGAGCTCCAGTGTGCTGATTTGCTCTGCATCCCATCCAGGAGCCACCATTAGAGGACCCTCAGTCAGCCACTGAATTGACTATGCAGCGGCTAGAAGCTGCTGCAGCACCACATTGGACCACCAGGTATACATTAATATACATGTAGACTTACACTGGAGCCCATACATTAATTGTACACATACATTTATGTAAATATACATCTACACTTGACCCCTTCAATGCTGAGGTGCTGGGTAGTATTTTCCTGATGCCTCAGAGCACAATTAAAATACAGTTTCCATTTATTAAATACATTTTTACTTACTTGCTCCATACAAGCGACGGCTGGCGCCGGTGAATTAACCCCTCTGATGCCAGGTATTAACCACCCCCGGAGCACATTTCAAGATTTATTGGTAATTCTGTTAAGATGAACAATACTTTATTTAGAAACTGCAATGTTTATATATAGACATGGATTCTACATGCCAACATAGGTCTTGTAGTACCATTTATGAGGGATAATGCAGGTGGTAGTAAGAAACTGAATTAGGGTACATCTGATGAAAAGAGCGTTTGCTCCTTGAGATCTCCGGCGGCGCTGCATTGTAAAGGGAAACTTCCCTGTACAATGCAGCGCCGCTTTAAATTTAAGCGCTGAAGAGGCTGAACACGCCGGAGATGAAGAATCCGGAGATTCATACATTTACCCCCTGATGTCATACCAGCGTCTCCAATATTGCTACTAAATGGTTTCCGGTTGGTAACCTATTTTTTTTTTATTTATTTTTTGTAAAGCAACTTCCACAGAGTTCCTATGTCTCTTCCTCTTCAGAAAAGCAGGGCTTCTTTCCTTTTATGTATGTGTGTGTGAGACATTTTCATTATGACTACCTTTGTTATTTATATGTAAAATGTATAATACTGCATAATACTCTAAAGGAAAAGTAAAAAAAAAAAAGACGTCGTCTTTGTGTTTTTTTTCACTTCTTTTTATTTAACATCAATGGTTTTTATTGACGTTCTTTTGTGACTAAAAAAAGGGAAGGGGAACCAAAGGCAAAAAAAAGGGGGGGTGGTACATAATGGAGATTAGACGAAACAGAGAATATTTAGGACCATATCCATATATCTAAGAGAATAACACATGCCCAGATATTACTATTACTACAGTGCTCCGCAGTGTCGTACAATAAGGACGTATATAAAACGGGTACATACAAAATAAATGCAGACATGATATGAAACCAATAACGATATAAGGTACATATGGTCCATTTAAACCAGGGAATTGAGGGTCCACAGGAGCTGTCGGGTGGAGAAGGAGGAAGCCTTCACCATCTAGAACAAACTCTTGCCAAGGAAACCACTTCACCAGGGGAAGGACCCTGCCATGGAGTATGGGAGAGCGAAATCTTAGTTACCTTATGTGCCAGGGCAAAAACCTCCCACCAGAACGGATGGATAACAGGGCAAGACCAAAATATATGGAAAAGGTCTACTACACCACGGCTGCGCCAGCAAAGTCTGGAGTGTGCAGGCCAGACTCTAGCTGGGGTAAGATAGTCTATACCACAGTTTGAACAACATTTCCAGATAGTTGGCACATTTGGACATTTTGTGTAGAGTAGTTAAAAATGTTTCCCGTTTCCCAGATAGAGAAATGATTCCCATTTGGAATGGGAGGATAGCTTGGGTGGATCCGACACAAGGATCAAATATTACCCTAGTAGCCGTGGAGGCAAAGGAAGAGGACCACGTCTCTTTATTTAAACTAAATCTTTAGCATGTAAATGGTTTTACAATTTAAATTCCCTCAGCATTACAGAATGCAGTGCTTTCAGAAGAGTTCCTTGTTATCTCTGTATAGAGCTCCCATGCAAACATCTACTTTACACTCGGCTCACACACCAGGCAATGTAGGGATAATTAACTACAGCATGTCACCCAAAACCAAAGGCATACCACTCCTACTAGGGTCACTCAGCCACCAGACACTCGCTGACTGAGTTCTAGTTGTAGGAGTAGTTACTCCTTCGCCGGCACCTGAACCGCTTACATCTGGGTGTTTATAGCTGCTGCAGCGCCTCTTTATAGTGCCTGTCTGGGTCCTCCTCACTGCTTAGTTAGGATCAGGATTGCAGGCAGAGTGTGGGTTCAGCCGGGGACGGATTAGAGGGTTAGCTCTTGTGTGTAGATCACAGGATTACATCAAATAATGGGAGATGTGCAGGACCTTGTAAGCAGAATACTCATGCGTAGCTCGTACAAGGACTGTTACATATCACTGTGGTAGTGATGGTCACTCAGAAGTACAAGATGGTACATAGTTCACTGCCCTTTTGTACAGTTTCTACACACATGTTGGCAGGGGGTAATCCAGCCGCTTTAGCCAATCCAGATCGATTCACATATCTTGAGTGTGAATTAGGCTGTAGATCTTCACAGTTTTTTTTTTTTTTATTAAAAGCCTTGAGCGTGCTTTCGTGTCCTAGTGCTCGAAAAAATAAGTGAGAAAACCCAAATAAAAAATGTGCACAAGGTTGCGGGTTCAGACCCTCCTCAAAAGAGGAAGGGTCCCTTGATCCCCGACCCCCGGATCCATAAGGACCCTTAAGGGGCAAGGGTCTTCAGACCCCCTTTGCCGCAAGGCTAGGGGGGTCCCTTTTGCCAAGGGTTTTACCCCTTGGCACCGGTTCTTCTGCCTCCCCCCGGAAGGGGAGACCTCAGAGGGGTTCAGGGAGATGGGAGCCACTAGGACCACACCACCTCCCCTAGATCATCAGGGGATCGGACCCGTAAGGGATGCCGCAAAATCATAAAAATAAGCCAAAGTGACAAAAACAGTGTAGAAAATAAATAGTGCCGTGTATCACGGCCCCAGCCTTTCGGCCAGTAGTTCTTCACAGTTATTACCACTGTTCTCAGTGGCAGAGGGGTCTGTCCATGCACTGGCAGTGTAAGCAGGGGAGGGGCTCAGCCACCTCTCCACCCGGGCACCACTGAGTCTGGTCTGGGATATTTATCTATTAAATCAACACTTTTAGGGCCGAAGTGCCAGAAATTAATAACTCTGGCACCGTGGCATCGGCCATTTACAAAACATGCCTCTAGCACAGGTGTGGAGGAACCCGGCCACAATACCTGAAACAAAATTTTGGATGCAAATTTCGGTGCAGATCTGCATTATCTGAATTGCCACTCAGACACTTTCCATTATATATATATATATATATATATACACACACACACACACACGTTAACCCGTGCATGATACTCATGCATTCTAGTCAAATCAAGCTACTTAAGGTGTTAAAAAGGTTTTTGTCATGCATTTGGGCCATAGCCCAGGCCTCAACCACCAACCACTCCCCACTGTCACCCCCGGCAACCACTCCCCACTGTCACCCCCGGCAACCACCAACCACTCCCCACTGTCACCCCCGGCAACCACCAACCACTCCCAACTGTCACTTCTCCTTCAAGAAATATATATATATTTTTTCTAAATCTTTATAAACACTTTTAACAATTAACAAATTAAATTAACAAATTAAAAACATCTTAGTATACCAAATTTCAGCCCTTTCTGAATTTTTTTTCCCACACACACTAAGAATTTAGTAGGTCAGTGTATAACTTCGCCCAGCAGGTGGCGCTGCAGCTTGGTTTTATTTTTTTCACACACACACACACACACACAGACAGACTAACACACGCCACTAGACATTTATATTATAGATATATATAGTAACAAAACCGCCCCCTTCTCTTGGCACTTTTGTCACCTTCTGTTGCAAGAACACCCAGTAGACATCAGCAACACGAAACTTCTTGTTTTAAATCAAACATTTATTGTTGGCATCACAATAAATAACACTTCTGTCAGGATGACACCAGCAAGCAATACCTTTACTTGCACCTCCTGGTGACCCTAAACACTAACTAGACATAGCCCAGCTCAATACTGACTGGCCAACTAGTTCAGCGTCAGTCACCTCTAACAATAACACAACTCAGGATTAAATACAGATGTCTCCTCCCACAGGCTTGGATGACTGACAGGCGACACTCCCACCTTGTCTTTAAAGGAGGGCTCCTCAGGTGTTCTGTAACGCCTAATCAGCGCAGCCACCCCTATCAGCTCTGTGGATACAAACACGTTAAAGCATGCAAGTAAATCACTTTTTACATTTACTTTACCACATGTCTCTGACCTGTACATTACTGAACTTAAGCCCAGTGCTACACCTGTATATAACTTGGTCTGCAGCCTTTTACCTGCAGACAGTTAGCACCATAGCTAATTCCACTATTAGAGGCCTGTGGAAAACCACTCCCATTGCCACAATATATATATATATATATATATATATATATACATATATACATACATGTGTGTGTGATGTAACTGTAGATAAAGTTACAAATGACAAAAACTGATAGCTAAAGATCAAAATAAAGATTATGGCTGTGGATCAGCTAAGCAAAGAAACAGATAAACAATAATGAAACCTTTGTGGAGTTTGTTGAAAATCTCAATAATAATCTAAATTTAAAACTCACATATAAGATCTCTTTTTTTGGATCTGAAAATCAGAATTGGTAATGATGGGAGTTTGACGATGGACTTATTCAGAAAGAGTACAGCAACTAATAGCTTATTATATCGAGATAGTTCACATTTTTTGGCAATATTATGGGGGATTCCCAAGGTTGCTTTTTACGATTAAGAAGAAATTGCTCAGACAGGGCTCTGTTTGTTCAAAGTGCACAAGAATTGATCAAAAGGCTCCTAGGTAGGGCTTGTAGCAGAGATCCATTAAAATGGCCATGGAAAATGCAACGAAGAGGAATCGTCAAACTTTAGCGTATCTGCCAAGAAGGACATCAGAAAACAACATCAATATTTGATTTATTGGGGACTAATGCCAGTGGCAAGAAATTAAAAATATAATACAGAAACATTGACTAGTATTGCTGATCGATAAAAGACTTATCCACGGCTCAGAACCCCAAGTGGCCATAATGTGGAGATGTTCGCAAATCTCAAGAGACAGATGTAAAGCTCATTACAGAGTGAGATAAGTAAAGCGTGCCGATTCATGATCAATACCGCCTCTTTGAAGGACAAATTTGGTAAGAAATAACTCATATGCAGGTCCTACGCTGACCTATATGCTTCAAATCAGTGGTCGAAGTGGACAGTTAGAAGTGGCAGTATGAAAAAATGTAATGGGAATGTAAGTGAATGGGATTCTATAGCTTTACAGTGAAGGCAAGTGGAGAAGTGGAGGTATGGCATAACCCCGTATACACCCCAGTTTCACCACTGCTTCAAATGCCATTAAAAAAACAGCTGTTTTAATAAGAGGTGGTCCTCGATGAGAGTCGGAGAGCTTTGAATTCTTGGGAATCTGGATCTAGTCAGTGAATTCAGATCCAGCTTTTATGGATGCAGATTATAAACTCTTCCAGGTGATTATAGAAGATAAGAAGCTAGACTGAGGATCATGTGATCATGCTAAGAACAACATAGTTATTCCAGGTGATTTGCAGTAAAAGATTTGAGCGTCTTGTTATAGACAAGTAGGTCACTGGGTGTCAGTGCTGAAGCAAAAATGATGAGATTCTCTATACACTTTGTTGTTGATTTTTCAAGTTGGGAGGGAATTCCTCCTTATAGCTTGTGATAGAATTTTCCCTTTCCCTCTAATTTAAAAATTACAAGGTGTTCACTCAAAGTAATTAGTAGCAAAGTCTGTTTCAGTTACCCTTATTTACACATCTTAAAGGTATAAAAATGGCTGCTTTTGAGTATTTAAATTAGCAGTTGAGAGTTCCAATATAAAAATGTAGAGCTTAGTGTGTGAAATGTTGTAATAAAAATAAACTTATAACAGAATTCTGGTGGGAGCATCCTCCCTCTTGGGCCTTAACAATCATACTGCACGACGGGGATAATGAATAAATCTCTGCTCTATCATTCTTATATAATTAGATTCCAGGAACCTTCCCCCCAGCAGAGTCTGCTAATTATATGGGAAAATAAGAGTCCAGAGTAATTACATGAACAAGGTCTGGCTATCACTGTGACATACACAGAATCCCTCACCTCTGCAGTGAGGATGAGGTTTGAGTATTCGAGATAAGAGTGATCTTGATACGACTGTCATAGTTCTGGTTGTTCCCAGTGTAAGATCTAAAATTCTGATCCAAGTCTGCCTGTGGTGTCAAGTATATCTGGAAGCGCTTCAATCAGCTGGAGAGAATTGACACAGACCAAGTTCTGTATACAAGGAATATTATTTGATTTATTGATACAAAGATACAAGTTTTTATAGCCTACTGAATAAATGAATCCTACGTCATAAGCATACAATAGTTTATACCATTAGTCTATGAGAAGCGCTACTGATTAACTTTCTCACGTATTTTTGAGGTGTTTATTTTCTCCTCCTTCCAAGGACAGATGAGCCTATTATTTTTTATCTGAAGGGGAGCTGGAGGTTCATCTCCTATATGCCACAAGGGCACAGCTCCCACACTACGAGCCGAACATGAAACTACTTATTGTTCTCATATCTTGATACATTCTTTAGGTGTTCTCTATGTCAGCTTAACCTCAAGGCCATAGGCTTACATCTTGTAAAACTGCAAATCAGCAGAAAAATGAATAATCTCTTTTAGCAAATAATATTTCTATACAAGTTACAATAAATGACTGAACAAAGGCCTTATGAGGCCTTAACAAAAAATCATATTTAACACCAGGAGAGATGTATTTGGCTAGAGTAGCTATTGTGACACACCACATCCAGCCAAGCCACTTAGCCCTGAGAGGACGAGTCCTAAGGGACAAAGCTGAGGTCGATGGGATGATGAAGGTAGAATAGGGAGAGAGAAAATAGAATAGTGAGGGACAAAGCTGTGGTCGATGAACAAGCGAGTTCAAAATAAGTCACTTAGAAGCACCAATTAAGCAAATCCAAACTTTGGTAGGAGCAAGGGGCCCTTATAAAGGTTGCATACTAGTGAGGTCTCTTAGTGCTGATTGCAGTAAGTGAAAGAATGTGTAGTTGACAGTGTTGATGGTGCACTGCCACCTGTTGTCTGTAGCTGGTATTTCGGCAGATTCTCACATTGCTCCCTCTGTAGGAGCAGACTCCAGATGCGACCCTGTAAACTTGGCAGCCCAAAGACTGTGGTGAGCAGAGCAGGGGCATGAACATCAATGGAATTAATCCAAGATTGGTCCTCAGATCCAAGCCCTTCCAGCTGATGTATTCCTGGTGGGCCCTCTACCTCTACTGTGAGAGAAGGAACCACTACCAGTTTCAGAAGTGAGATGGGACACACTGGGTGGATCTGTAAGGAAGGTAGGAAGCCTGTACGCTAATATACATATCTTCCTCCTTATTGAGTAAGAACCAATGTACTTAGGCTCCAATCTGAGCAAGGAAATCTAAACTTATCTTATCCCGTCTCTTCAGCCTGTCCTGCAGGACTGCTTGCTTTAGGGTGCTCTGTGTATCTCTGAGCTGTGATGCCTAGTGTCACTCTGCAGCTCTACTCCAGAGTGGTTCATGATCGGGTAAAGGAGAAAACCATTTGGCTGGTGTAGCCGTCAGCGGCCGAGTGGCTTAGCTCTGAGAGGATAGATCGTTAGGGACAAGGCTGAAGTCGATAAGTTTGGAGGAGGTAGAATTGTGAGAGATAACAATGAAGTCGGTGAACAGGTAAACAGAACAAGATCCTTAGAAGTATCAATATGAGAAAAAAATCCAATCTTTTCTCATGCAAAGCTTGTCAGGAGGGAGGGCTTTATAAAGGTCCCTTAGTCCCAAATGACATTACTATTAGGTCCTAAGTCAAATGTTTTATGATAAAAGAATCACCGTACAGAAGTAACAGTGAGCAGTTTCCGTAGCAGGAAAAACCCCAAAATTCTGCGATCTTCAAGGAACAAATCACAGAGACGAGCACTTATTTTCCAGTCCACTGTCAGGCTCTGTGGTGGGGAATAATGCCTGTTTATATACTTAATGTATACACACAGAATGCCCGATTAACAATAATGTTGCAATTAAAAACTCCCTTACCATGTAAACAATGTCACACACATCAGATGTCACTAAAATATGTCCCTTCCTACCTCATTCCACCCTATCGTGTGAATGTTCAACATTCTTATCCCTTTAAAATCATGATAATTATCCCTTACACTATGGTTTACCGTTTTATTGTAAAATAAGGAACATCTACGATTCTAAATAACATTATACTCCGTAACTAAGGATAAGTACTTTTATTAGGGGCTCAGTTTAATAACTCAGATGTGTAGCAGATTTCCCTCTTTATTACATGGAGGTACAACACAGTAAGAATTCATCTACTTCAATGTAAACATAGGCAGCAGCCATTCATTTTTCTGTAACATCAGCTGCAGAAATTAGATATTCTGACACAGCATCTATGTGAAAGTAAGAAATACAAATAGGAGACCAGGGGGGCCAGTCAGAGGCAGCAAAAAAAACCAAAAAACTGAAAAAAAAGAAGAAAATACTTACCTTGCGGTCAGCTGGCGATCCGGCTCCCTCCAAGGTCTCCTCCTCCGTCGCGCTCGCAGTGCATGTCGGGCGTGACGTCATCACGCCCGCCCGACATACATTGCGGAGCGCGACGTAGGATGAGACCTTGGAGGGAGCCGGATCGCCAGCTGACTGCAAGGTAAGTATTTTCTTCTTTTTTTTCAGTTGTTTTTTTTTTTTTTTTTGCTGCCTCCGACGGGCCCCCCTGGGCTGCAGGGCCCATATATATAATATTTTTCTTTTGTATATATAAAGGCCCCGGTGCACTGCTGTGCCCGGGGGCCCAAGATGTTCTTAAGAGGGCCCTGGACCAGTGTCTGATATCGGGCTTCCAGGTGTGGTTTCCCGATTCTGCAGTGTTTGTGATCTGAGATTCAGGCAATGGGAATCCTGCCTCCATCTCTGTCTAGACAGCATGTCCCTATTTCCACTTTGATGAGTGTCCTTTCGCCAACCAGCACCTCCTACCCTTAAGCCCAGTCAGGCACATATCCCAGTGTAGATGGTGGAGGCGCACACCTGATCATAACTCCGGAATGTTTGGGAGACTCACAAATTCTGGGTCGGTCTCCCGGACGAGCAGGCCATTCTCCCGTACCGGGCCCACTGCCTAGTGTAGTGAGCAGAATGTGGGCCTCCATAACGCGTTTTGCCGTTAATTGCATAAATTTGGACCCAGTCCTGCATCAAAACTATGCAATTGTGGTATTGCATGGCAGGGCCACAATGAAACGATTTACTGGCTCTGCACTTTTTCTTCGCCTTCCCTCCTATGCAGACTTGCACAGTTCTGGCAGTTACACCCGCCTTCGCCTAGAGGGGCAGCACGGGGGAGGGAAGGACACTCTAAAGTTGGCCAGGTACAGTACAGGCATGTTTAAGCAATTGTGGCTCATGCAGACCTGGTTGTTCCCAGTGAAGGATCTAAAATTCTGATCCATTTTTTCCAGTTCCACAACAATGCGGATTTCTCCTCGCCGTCCTATGGTGGGGGGGAGGAGGGGGGGGGGGGTGAAGATAAATCTGCAGTGTTGTGGTAAAGCGGAGTACCTTCATGACTGTTCCAGAGGTACTGGGCTCATAATTGAATAACTCCCACAGAATGTAATGTTCGTGTGTGTGTGTGTGTATATGTATTTTATTTATATATACAGATATATATATATATATATACACACACACACACACACACACACATATATTTATTTACTGCCACTAACCTTGTCTATACATGGCATTCTTCAGTCATATAGAAAGCACCCACAATAGTTTGAAATAGTTGGCTCATATGTGTGTGTGTGTGTGTACACATATATACATACACACAGCGATCAACCACAACATTAAAACCACCGAGAAGTGAATAACACTGATTATCTCGTAACAATGGCACCTGCCAAAGAGTCGGATATATTAGGAAACAAGTGAAGTGAACAGTCAGTTCTTGAAGTTGATGTGTTGGAAGCAGGAAAAATGGGCACGCGCAAGGATCCGAGCAACTTTGACAAAGGTCAAATTGTGACGGCTGGATGACTGGATCAGAGCGTCTCCAAAACAGCAGGTCTTGCAGAGTGTTCCCAGTATGCAGTGGTTAGTAGCTACTAAAAGTGGTCCAAGGAAGGACAACCACTGCACCGGACACAGGGTCATGGGCAGCCAAGGCTCATTGATGTGCGGGATGAGCGAAGCCCAGTCTGTCTAGTCCAATCCCACAGAAGAGCTACTGCAGCACAAATTGCAAAAAAGTTAATATTGACTATGATAGAAACACAGCGCAGCGCAGCTTGCTGCGTACGGGGCTGTGTAGTCGCAGACTGGTCAGAGTGCCCATGCTGACCCCTGTCCACCACCGAAAGTGCCATGGGCACATGAGCGCCAGGACTGGACTGTGGAACAATGGCAGAAGGTGGTCTGGTCTATTGAATCATATTTTCTTTTACATCATGTGGACAGCCGGGTGCCTGTGTGTCGTTTACCTGGGGAAGAGATGGTACCAGTATGCGCTATGGGAAGAATGCTGGGAACCTTTGGGGCCAGACTGCCAGTATAGAGGTGCAGGGAGCTCATCCATGGCTATAGTAAACAATTTAAAAAGGATATATAGTATTAATTCTGAATAAAAACCAAAGGTTCCGTTATATTATTAGACACAGAATTGTGGAGACCAAACACTGTTGATAATTTCAACTTATGTTTAGAGGAAATTATGAGTTATTTTAAAGTCTAAAAGGGTGACAATATTTTTGGCCATGAACGTATAAGTAAAAGCATTCATTATATGACTTCCTGTACCATTACCGCTGTATCAATTTAGGACATAATAAGTATGGCAAAAACTTGCAAAACTTAGGAAAGAGCCTTATATATGTTTGTATATAAAAAGATGCAAATGTAGTGGACATCGTTGATCACAAACCACCTGTCACACTTTTTACAAAGAAATTTAAACATATTGGTATTTCTATTATTATTTTACCAAAATATAATTCTGTATACTATTTAATACTGTATTTTTGTATAATGGGAGAACAGAAAGATCTCGTGCAGCAATGCTCTGTGTAGTTGCTGCCTGAGTTGGATGTATTGTCAGAAATGCAATGACTGACAGAGATGGAAATAGCAGATAAGCGGTAGGTACTGTTTATATACACAGTATATAGAATGATAAAATGTAGTTTAGACAAGCTATGTCCTATAATGAACACCATAGCCAGATACAGTGTTATCTTTGGTGACTAGTGATGTCGGATAGTGACATACACAGATATTCCTCACATCTATATTTAAACCACAATGTACTTTATACTTCACATCTTCAAACATTTGTGTTTTCCAGCATCTCTTTGTTTTGCACATTTTTATTAGCATCTGCAAGACTTAAATACAAAATACTCACACAATGCCAATATTGTATAATAAACATATCACCTGGATAATGCTGAATGTCTAACAGTGTCTAGATCATGTAAACATTTTAAAATGAAATGTTACAGTAATAAGATCCTCAGTACAAATGTAGAGTCATTCAATTGAAGAAGATCATGAAGTAATAAAGGGATTATATAATATAAATAAATGATGATGAATGATGATTATGGCATGAGCTTCTGCATTATCCATTGCTCATCAGTAAGGTGCTCCGCGTGATATACTGCTTAACGTATGGGGCTATAAAATAGTGTATCAAACGGCTATACGTTACATAGGACACTACTGATGGAGAGGGATTGTTGGACACAGGTTGATGTAATTGGCTGAGCAGTGATGTGTGAAATATTTTGTAGTTCTAGTTAGAATATGGTGGAATATACACATGCAGGTCATTGGTACCTGGATATTTAACACAGATCTCGATCTACAACACAGAGAACAGCATTGTGGTAATGTAAAATGACTTTATGCGTCAACAGTCACATCTATTATCATTAGTAACATGAGCGCTATCGTAATTAGACTATGTAAAACCAAAATATTTTGATAAAAATCCTCACTTGTCTCAAAATATCTCCCGACACCTCCGTTCTGCATAAGATCTGCGTCTCTCTTCCACTCTCATCACATACTCCCATCCTTCTTGGTTACAGGATTTTTTTCGGGCTGCACCTACTTTGTGGAATTCCCTCCCACGCACAGTAAGACTTTCCTCTAGTCTTCAAACCTTCAAGCGTTCTCTGAAAACCCACCTCTTCAGGCAAGCTTATGATATTCCTCAACCACCATCTTAATTTCCCTAGATTACCCTATTACCACCCACTACACAGCTAACACAAGACAACAACCCTCTGACCAACATTGCCACACACACAGCCCACTCACTACTTTTACCTTTGTATTCTAGCTGGTCCAGTGTGCAATATGATGTAGCACATGCCTTTGTGTTTCAAACTCCCATTGTCCCATAGATTGTAAGCTTGCGAGCAGGGTTCTCTTACCTCTCTGACTGTATGTATTACCCAGTATTGTCTTATTAATGTTTGTTCCCAATTGTAAAGCGCTACGGAATTTGCTGGCGCTATATAAATAAATGTTGATAATGATGATAAAAAAACAGCCCTTAGTCCTAAGTGACAAACCATACATATTCCCAGTCATTAAATTGCTCTTATTGAACAAGTTTATAAAGCCCCATTTTATATGCTATTTGCGTGCTGCTGCATGCCTGTGCTGTATTTTTCTATTAGTTGTCATTTTCTTTTCATCTCTATTGTGAGTTCTTTGGTGTTGGACAAGGCCAAACTTCTTTGTAAAGCATTTCCCACACTCCGAACATGAAAATGGCCTCTCTCCGGTATGAATTCTCTGATGCTCGATAAGATGTGATTTATGTAAAAAACATTTCCCACATTCAGAGCATGGAAACGGCTTCTCGCCTTTGTGTAGTCTTTGATGTCCAACAAGGTTTGACCTGTGTGAAAAACATTTCCCACACTCAGAACACGAAAATGGCTTTTCACCAGTGTGAATTCTCTGATGCTTAAGAAGTTGAGATTTATGTAAGAAACATTTCTCGCACTCCGAACACGCAAATGGCTTCTGCCCTGTGTGAATTACCTGATGCCGAACAAGAATTGATTTCTGTGAAAAACACTTTAAACACTGAGAACATGTGAATGGTTTTTCTCCTGTGTGTGTTCTCTGATGTATAACAAGATGTGAGGCAAGTGCAAAATATTTATCACACTCTAAACAAGAAAATGGCTTCTGACCACTGTGTAATCTTTTATGCCTATTAAGCTCTGCTCTCCACTTAAACATTTTTCCACACACGGTACATAGGAGTGGCATCTCACCAGTGTGAATTCTTCTATGATTAATAAGGTCTGACTTCCATTTAAACTTTTTTTCGCATTCAGTACATGAAAATGGTTTCTCACCTGTGTGAATACTACGATGTCTGAGAAGATAAGATTTGTGACTGAAACTTCTTCCACATTCTGAACATGTAAATGGCTTTTCACCTGTGTGAATTTTCTGATGTTGAACAAGACTGGACTTCTGTGAAAAACATTTTAAACACTGAGAACAGATGAATGGCTTTTCTCCTGTGTGAATTCTCTCATGATTTACAAGATTTGATTTCTGAGTAAAAGATTTTCCACATTCAGAACATGGAAATGATTTCTTACTCACGTGAATTCTCTCATGATGAACAAGATTTGATTTCTGAGTAAAACATTTCCCACATTCAGAACATGAAAATGATTTCTTAGTCATGTGACTTCTCTCATGATTAAAAAGATGTGATTTCTGAGTAAAACATTTCCCACATTTTGTGCATGGAAATATTCTATCACCTGTATGAGCTTTATGGTGTTTAACAGTACATGAATCATCAGGAGAAAACTCCCTATGATTAGAAGGATCATGCAATATATCTGCACTGTGAAGTACTGGAGGTATAGTTGATATAATGGGGTTTTCCTGGTTGATGTCCTTGTCTTCTATTTCACAATCTGGAGATGAAATGAGATGTCCCTTCAAGATATTCCTGATGTTGTTCGTAGCTGCTGGGAATAAAATAGATAAATGTTGGTATAAATGTCTGCCCTAGACATGTTTATTTGTACAATAACTAAGGCACTGTAATAATATATTACTCTTGTACTGTAAATTTATTGTACTTATAAAAGATCTAGGATGCAGCTAAACATAGCTCTATCACACGGTAAATCTTCCATTGATCAGTGACTGGATCACTGTGGTGAGTCTGTGAATAAAGATCAGACTGAAGCCCTCTGTACCGAGATGCATGAGAAACACCAGAGAGTGTGTGGAGGAAACTGGTCAGATCTCTTGGCTGGTAGCACAATGATACGATGTGAGGAGAGCAGGAGTCTAATAGGGGCTGATGGCTCCTGACTCCCACACCGGACAGGTACTTTTTCCACATGAACAAGAGTATTTGATTTTCTATTTTATTTAGTGTTTAATTCTCACCATTTCCGATAGGAATGTCCTCCTCCTTACACTGGTGATCACCCCTCATACGTATCTGTTCTTCCTCCATCACTTTTGATTTAATATCAGTCTGGTCTTCACCCTAAATAGTCCCCAAAATATCAAATGACGTCAGTTTAAACAAGAATATTACCAGTGTATAAGACCACAAATGTTCTCTACAGATCATATAGTGAACAGTCATAGGTATTTGGTGAGACCCAAAATTCCATCTACCTGATACTCCTGTGGGATACTGTGATTCTCCTCTGTATAATCCTGTGAATAAAGAGGACGGGAACATCTCTCTGGGGTATTTATGTTACTGGAACCATCTGTAGGAAAACACAGCGAGGGAAAAAGTGTTTATATGTGATTATTAGATGATGTGTATATAGGTAGCCTTCAAAACTGCGCTCTCCTTTACAATAAATGGAAGTCTCCTCTTACCCAGTGATGTGAGGGGCTGGTGATTCTCCATCATCACATCCTTGTACAGACCCTTGTGTCCTTCTAAATACTCCCACTCCTCCATGGAGAAATAGACAGTGACATCCTCACACCTTATAGGAACCTGACACATACAATGATACAGTCATCACCCAGACACATCCCCTGGTGTTACTGTATAATGTCCCATTCCAGCAGTCACCTCTCCAGTCAGCAGCTGAATGATCTTGTTGGTGAGTTCTAGAATCCTCTGGTCATTGTTTCTCTCATGTATCAGTGAGTGAGGTGGAGGCTCCGTGATGGGGCTCTGGGTCCTGCTCAGTCCTCCTGACACGCAAGGGCGGCTTCTGGGTGTAACAAGCTCACCACACATCTTCTTTGCTACTGTGTAATCCTGTGTATTGAAAGAGAAACTGATAAATATAATTATATACATTTTCAGAATCCCTCATCTCTCCAGTCAGGTCTGTGTTTTATTAATAGAATAAAAAGAGTGATGTCATTCCCAGAATCCCTCACTGCTCCAATCAGGTTCCTGTTTCATTGATAGAGATACGAGAAATTTTACTGTGATATTCCCAGAATCCCTCACTTCTCCAGTCAGCAGGTAGACAATCTCCAGGGTGAGATTTAATATCCTCCCACTCATCTCATTCCTCCTGTTGTCCATCCTGAGGACTCTGGGCCCTGGACTTTGTGGGAATCCGTGACTCCAACGCGACCTAAAAATGATAAAAGGAGAATGTAAATCAGAGCCTGTTATGGGACCCAGCAACCATTGAATCCCCAGACCACAGATTAGTCCTGGGAATCAAAAGGTCAAAGCCTGAGTATGGTCAGGAACGTCTTCAAAAAGCTTTTTAAGACAAGACTTACACTGGAAAAAGAACATACTAAAGGACATCTGGGGTAAATGTATTAAACAGCGAATTCTGCAAGTCGTCGATATTCGGCGACGTTGTAGGGGAAACTTAAAACGACAATGTGTTTATGATATGTAACCTGGGAGGGGGAACCCCCTCCTGCACACCTGTTCCCCTTGTCTGGCAGCCACCACACACTACAGAGGGAGCGCAAATACCTTACTTTATCTTTTTGGCAATGTCTTTAAAGACAAGACTTGCTGTTCTAAATCTCCCCTGCTGTCACCGAATATCCACAGTATAATACATTTAACCCCTGGACCTTGTATAGGATAAGATAACAGTAAGGGGGACGCTCACCTTACGCAGTGACAGCAAGGGGGGAAGCTCACCTTACACAGGGTACAGGTATAATAAGGGGGGGGGCTCTCACCTTACACAGGGTACAGGTAATAATAAGGGGGGACTCTCACCTTACACAGGGTACAGGTAATAAGGGGGGGACTCTCACCTTACACAGGGTACAGGTATAATAAGGGGGCTCTCACCTTACACAGGGTACAGGTAATAATAAGGGGGGGGGGGCGCTCACCTTACACAGGGTACAGGTAATAATAAGGGGGCTCTCACCTTACACAGGGTACAGGTATAATAAGGGGGGGCTCTCACCTTACACAGGGTACAGGTATAATAAGGGGGCTCTCACCTTACACAGGGTACAGGTAATAATAAGGGGGGACTCTCACCTTACACAGGGTACAGGTAATAATAAGGGGGGACTCTCACCTTACACAGGGTACAGGTATAATAAGGGGAGACTCTCACCTTACACAGGGTACAGGTATAATAAGGGGGGGGGCTCTCACCTTACACAGGGTACAGGTATAATAAGGGGGGGGGACTCTCACCTTACACAGGGTACAGGTATAATAAGGGGGGGGGGACTCTCACCTTACACAGGGTACAGGTAATAATAAGGGGGGGGGTCTCACCTTACACAGGGTACAGGTAATAATAAGGGGAGACTCTCACCTTACACAGGGTACAGGTATAATAAGGGGGGACTCTCACCTTACACAGGGTACAGGTAATAATAAGGGGGGGGCTCTCACCTTACACAGGGTACAGGTAATAATAAGGGGGGACTCTCACCTTACACAGGGTACAGGTATAATAAGGGGGGACTCACCTTACACAGGGTACAGGTAATAATAAGGGGGGACTCTCACCTTACACAGGGTACAGGTAATAAGGGGGGACTCTCACCTTACACAGGGTACAGGTATAATAAGGGGGGACTCACCTTACACAGGGTACAGGTAATAATAAGGGGGGACTCTCACCTTACACAGGGTACAGGTAATAATAAGGGGGCGCTCTCACCTTACACAGGGTACAGGTAATAATAAGGGGGCTCTCACCTTACACAGGGTACAGGTATAATAAGGGGTGTGGCTTTAACCTTACACAGGGTACAGGTAATAATAAGGGGGGCTCTCACCTTACACAGGGTACAGGTAATAATAAGGGGGGCTCTCACCTTACACAGGGTACAGGTAATAATAAGGGGGGCTCTCAACTTACACAAGGTACAGGTAATAATAAGGGGGGGCTCTCACCTTACACAGGGTACAGGTAATAATAAGGGGGGGCTCTCACCTTACACAGGGTACAGGTAATAATAAGGGGGGCTCTCACCTTACACAGGGTACAGGTAATAATAAGGGGGGACTCTCACCTTACACAGGGTACAGGTATTCTCACCTTACACAGGGTACAGGTAATAATAAGGGGGGGGCTCTCACCTTACACAGGGTACAGGTAATAATAAGGGGGGCTCTCACCTTACACAGGGTACAGGTAATAATAAGGGGGGCTCTCACCTTACACAGGGTACAGGTAATTAATAAGGGGGGACTCTCACCTTACACAGGGTACAGGTAAATAATAAGGGGGGGGCTCTCACCTTACACAGGGTACAGGTAATAATAAGGGGGGGGCTCTCACCTTACACAGGGTACAGGTAATAATAAGGGGGGGCTCTCACCTTACACAGGGTACAGGTAATAATAAGGGGGGGCTCTCACCTTACACAGGGTACAGGTAATAATAAGGGGGAGCTCTCACCTTACACAGGGTACAGGTATAATAAGGGGGGGCCTCTCACCTTACACAGGGTACAGGTAATAATAAGGGGGGGCTCTCACCTTACACAGGGTACAGGTATAATAAGGGGGGACTCTCACCTTACACAGGGTACAGGTAATAATAAGGGGGGGCGCTCACCTTACACAGGGTACAGGTAATAATAAGGGGGTGCTCTCACCTTACACAGGGTACAGGTAATAATAAGGGGGGCTCTCACCTTACACAGGGTACAGGTAATAATAAGGGGGGAGCTCTCACCTTACACAGGGTACAGGTATAATAAGGGGGGGACTCTCACCTTACACAGGGTACAGGTAATAATAAGGGGGGCGCTCACCTTACACAGGGTACAGGTAATAATAAGGGGGGCTCTCACCTTACACAGGGTACAGGTAATAATAAGGGGGGGCCTCTCACCTTACACCAGGGTACAGGTAATAATAAGGGAGGGACTCTCACCTTACACAGGGTACAGGTAATAATAAGGGGGGACTCTCACCCTACACAGGGTACAGGTAATAATAAGGGGGGCTCTCACCTTACACAGGGTACAGGTAATAATAAGGGGAGACTCTCACCTTACACAGGGTACAGGTAATAATAAAGGGGGGGCTCTCACCTTACACAGGGTACAGGTATAATAAGGGGGGGCTCTCACCTTACACAGGGTACAGGTAATAATAAGGGGGGACTCTCACCTTACACAGGGTACAGGTAATAATAAGGGGGGCTCTCACCTTACACAGGGTACAGGTAATAATAAGGGGGGCTCTCTCCTTACACAGGGTACAGGTAATAATAAGGGGGGGCTCTCACCTTACACAGGGTACAGGTATAATAAGGGGGGGCTCTCACCTTACACAGGGTACAGGTAATAATAAGGGAGGACTCTCACCTTACACAGGGTACAGGTAATAATAAGGGGGGGCTCTCACCTTACACAGGGTACAGGTAATAATAAGGGGGGCTCTCACCTTACACAGGGTACAGGTATAATAAGGGGGGACTCTCATCTTACACAGGGTACAGGTATAATAAGGGGGGGCGCTCACCTTACACAGAGTACAGGTATAATAAGGGGGGCTCTCACCTTACACAGGGTACAGGTATAATAAGGGGGGGGCTCTCACCATACACAGGGTACAGGTAATAATAAGGGGGGGGCTCTCACCTTACACAGGGTACAGGTATAATAAGGGGGGACTCTCATCTTACACAGGGTACAGGTATAATAAGGGGGGGGGCGCTCACCTTACACAGAGTACAGGTATAATAAGGGGGGCGCTCACCTTACACAGGGTACAGGTATAATAAGGGGGGCGCTCACCTTACACAGGGTACAGGTATAATAAGGGGGGGGCTCTCACCTTACACAGGGTACAGGTATAATAAGGGGGGGCTCTCACCTTACACAGGGTACAGGTATAATAAGGGGGGCGCTCACCTTACACAGGGTACAGGTATAATAAGGGGGGCGCTCACCTTACACAGGGTACAGGTATAATAAGGGGGGCGCTCACCTTACACAGGGTACAGGTAATAATAAGGGGGGGCTCTCACCTTACACAGGGTACAGGTAATAATAAGGGGGGCTCTCACCTTACACAGGGTACAGGTATAATAAGGGGGGGACTCTCATCTTACACAGGGTACAGGTATAATAAGGGGGGGCGCTCACCTTACACAGAGTACAGGTATAATAAGGGGGGCGCTCACCTTACACAGGGTACAGGTATAATAAGGGGGGCTCTCACCTTACACAGGGTACAGGTATAATAAGGGGGGGCTCTCACCATACACAGGGTACAGGTAATAATAAGGGGGGGGCTCTCACCTTACACAGGGTACAGGTAATAATAAGGGAGGACTCTCACCTTACACAGGGTACAGGTAATAATAAGGGGGAGCTCTCACCTTACACAGGGTACAGGTATAATAAGGGGGGGCTCTCACCTTACACAGGGTACAGGTAATAATAAGGGAGGACTCTCACCTTACACAGGGTACAGGTAATAATAAGGGGGGGCTCTCACCTTACACAGGGTACAGGTAATAATAAGGGGGGCTCTCACCTTACACAGGGTACAGGTATAATAAGGGGGGACTCTCATCTTACACAGGGTACAGGTATAATAAGGGGGGGCGCTCACCTTACACAGAGTACAGGTATAATAAGGGGGGGCGCTCACCTTACACAGGGTACAGGTATAATAAGGGGGGCTCTCACCTTACACAGGGTACAGGTATAATAAGGGGGGGCTCTCACCATACACAGGGTACAGGTAATAATAAGGGGGGCTCTCACCTTACACAGGGTACAGGTATAATAAGGGGGGACTCTCATCTTACACAGGGTACAGGTATAATAAGGGGGGGCGCTCACCTTACACAGAGTACAGGTATAATAAGGGGGGCGCTCACCTTACACAGGGTACAGGTATAATAAGGGGGGCGCTCACCTTACACAGGGTACAGGTATAATAAGGGGGGGCTCTCACCTTACACAGGGTACAGGTATAATAAGGGGGGGCTCTCACCTTACACAGGGTACAGGTATAATAAGGGGGGCGCTCACCTTACACAGGGTACAGGTATAATAAGGGGGGCGCTCACCTTACACAGGGTACAGGTAATAATAAGGGAGGACTCTCACCTTACACAGGGTACAGGTAATAATAAGGGGGGGCTCTCACCTTACACAGGGTACAGGTAATAATAAGGGGGGCTCTCACCTTACACAGGGTACAGGTATAATAAGGGGGGACTCTCATCTTACACAGGGTACAGGTATAATAAGGGGGGGCGCTCACCTTACACAGAGTACAGGTATAATAAGGGGGGCGCTCACCTTACACAGGGTACAGGTATAATAAGGGGGGCTCTCACCTTACACAGGGTACAGGTATAATAAGGGGGGGCTCTCACCATACACAGGGTACAGGTAATAATAAGGGGGGGCTCTCACCTTACACAGGGTACAGGTAATAATAAGGGAGGACTCTCACCTTACACAGGGTACAGGTAATAATAAGGGGGAGCTCTCACCTTACACAGGGTACAGGTATAATAAGGGGGGGCTCTCACCTTACACAGGGTACAGGTAATAATAAGGGAGGACTCTCACCTTACACAGGGTACAGGTAATAATAAGGGGGGGCTCTCACCTTACACAGGGTACAGGTAATAATAAGGGGGGCTCTCACCTTACACAGGGTACAGGTATAATAAGGGGGGACTCTCATCTTACACAGGGTACAGGTATAATAAGGGGGGGCGCTCACCTTACACAGAGTACAGGTATAATAAGGGGGGCGCTCACCTTACACAGGGTACAGGTATAATAAGGGGGGCTCTCACCTTACACAGGGTACAGGTATAATAAGGGGGGGCTCTCACCATACACAGGGTACAGGTAATAATAAGGGGGGCTCTCACCTTACACAGGGTACAGGTATAATAAGGGGGGACTCTCATCTTACACAGGGTACAGGTATAATAAGGGGGGGCGCTCACCTTACACAGAGTACAGGTATAATAAGGGGGGCGCTCACCTTACACAGGGTACAGGTATAATAAGGGGGGCGCTCACCTTACACAGGGTACAGGTATAATAAGGGGGGGCTCTCACCTTACACAGGGTACAGGTATAATAAGGGGGGGCTCTCACCTTACACAGGGTACAGGTATAATAAGGGGGGCGCTCACCTTACACAGGGTACAGGTATAATAAGGGGGGCGCTCACCTTACACAGGGTACAGGTATAATAAGGGGGGCGCTCACCTTACACAGGGTACAGGTAATAATAAGGGGGGGCTCTCACCTTACACAGGGTACAGGTATAATAAGGGGGGGCTCTCACCATACACAGGGTACAGGTAATAATAAGGGGGGGCTCTCACCTTACACAGGGTACAGGTAATAATAAGGGAGGACTCTCACCTTACACAGGGTACAGGTAATAATAAGGGGGGGCTCTCACCTTACACAGGGTACAGGTAATAATAAGGGGGGCTCTCACCATACACAGGGTACAGGTAATAATAAGGGGGGGCTCTCACCTTACACAGGGTACAGGTATAATAAGGGGGACTCTCACCTTACACAGGGTACAGGTATAATAAGGGGGGGCTCTCACCTTACACAGGGTACAGGTAATAATAAGGGGGGCTCTCACCATACACAGGGTACAGGTAATAATAAGGGGGGGCTCTCACCTTACACAGGGTACATGTAATAATAAGGGGGGCTCTCACCTTACACAGGGTACAGGTAATAATAAGGGGGCTCTCACCTTACACAGGGTACAGGTATAATAAGGGGGACTCTCACCTTACACAGGGTACAGGTAATAATAAGGGGGGCTCTCACCTTACACAGGGTACAGGTATAATAAGGGGGGGCTCTCACCTTACACAGGGTACAGGTATAATAAGGGGGGACTCTCACCTTACAGTCACTATGTAAATGACCTGGGTGGAGGAGACTGCTGGGCGGTCACGTGGTAGGTGTTACCATGGTGACTGACTGGTTCTGACTGATGGGATCAGAGACTGTGGAGAGAGAGACAACAGGGCGCTGTCTGATGACGTCAGGATCGGTGCCGGGAGCCGCGGGGGGTGACGGGAAATGTGGGTCTGATTGTTTCCAGATATAACTCCGTCACATTTACAAGTTCCCGTATGTTGTAAGTAATAAAAGAAACCCCGAATCCCCCATATAGCCGGGGGGGGGCACATGATCCTCCCCAATGTCTGCTGGGGTCACCCGGCCGGTGCGGCCTCCTCCATACCCCGTATTACACGTCATGTTATGTATCCTCTGTGTGGAGGCAGCAGGGACTACATTACCCATCATCCTCTGCGGCTGGTCATGTGATCAGTTAGGTCTGTCCCTGTGCTGCAGACTCACACTCAGCACTGACCCCTCTCACCTGGTCCAGTACAAGGTCCTGGTGTCCTCACACAACCACTGAGCTTCTGACCCTGCTCTGGTGTTCAGGGTGTAAATCTCTGGGCAAATCAGTGGCTTCATCCTGGTGGTCTCTTAAGATGACCTTCATCAGTGCTGAGTTACATGATAAGATCTCTGTGTGCAGATTACTGGTTTACTGTGTTATATTATTATAGTGACAGGTTTTGGTGTCGCCCGTTCTCTGCTGGACCAGAGCCCGTCCTCAGTGCTCAGGATGGACAAGGGCAGGAATGAGATGATATTAAATCTCACCCTGGAGATCATCTACCTGCTGACTGGAGAGGTGAGGGGTTCTGGGAGTGTCACAGTGACATCACTATTATCTCTATTAATAAAACATGAACCTGACTGGAGAAGTGAGGGATTCTAGGAATTTATTTAGTGATATTTATTATTATTATCTCTTGCAATACATAGAATTACACAGTAGTGAAGAAGACATCTGGGGAGCGTGAGACACCCAGCAGCTGTGTATCGGAAGGACTGAGCAGGACCCAGAGCCCCATCACGGTGCCTCCACCTCACTCACTGATGCATGAGAGGAACAATGACCAGAGGATTCTAGAACTCACCAACAAGATCATTCAGCTGCTGACTGGAGAGGTGACTGCTGGGAATGGGACATTATACAGTAACACCAGGGGATGTGTCTGGGTGATGACTATATCATTGTGTGTGTCAGGTTCCTATAAGGTGTGAGGATGTCACTGTCTATTTCTCCATGGAGGAGTGGGAGTATTTAGAAGGACACAAGGATCTGTACAAGGACGTGATGATGGAGAATCACCAGACCCTCACATCACTGGGTAAGAGGATACTTTAATTTATTGCAAATGAGAGAGCAGCGAGAAAAAACACCTATATACACATCATCTGATAATCCCATATAAACAATGTATTCAGTCACTTTGTGTCTCCTACAGATGGATCCAGTAACAGAAATACCCCAGAGAGATGTCTCCATCATCTTTATTCCCATAATTGTACAGAGGTAAGCCACAATATCTCACAGGAATACCAGGTAGATGGAATTGAGGGTCTTACCAAATACGACATACCAAAGTACTATATGATCTGTGGGTCATATACACTGATATTCTTCTGTTTGATCTCAATTTACTGGACACCTGTGGTCTATTTAGGGAGAAGACCTGACTGTTATTGAGGGAGAAATAAATACGGATGTTAGGGACGATCAGCAGTGTAAGGAGGAGGGAATCCCTACAGCTATCGGGACAAGTGAGTATTAAACGCTAATAACAAAATGTCACACATTTCCTAGTTCCTACTGCACCTTCCACTGTCAGTACAAACTAATGAGCAAAACGTGTCTGAACGGTGGGAGAGTCAGGAGCCATCAGCCCCCATTAGACTCCTGCTCTCCTCACATCTTATCATTATGTTACCAGACCAGAGATCTGACCAGTCTACTGCCCATGCTCTGGTGTTTCTCATATAGCTCAATACAGGGGGCTCTAGTTTGATCTCTACTCACAGACTCCTGACTCACCCTAGTGATCCAGTCACTGATCAGTGACAGAGACACAGTGTGATACTCATATGTCAGCTTTTGTGCGTTTATCAGTACAGTACACTCATGTTATGGGAGTATTGTATTATTTCAGTATGTTCATCATTGTGCAAATAAACATGACTTGTACAGATGTTTATATCAACAGACATATATTTAATTCCCAGTAGATATGCACAGCATCAGGAATACCTTGGAGGTACATCTCCATTCATCTCCAGGATGTGAAATAGAAGATAACGTCACACAAGATTCTCCGGGTGAAAACCCTAGTACTCCGAATATACCTCAAGTACTCCACAGTGCAGATCTTTCATCTGATCCTTCTAGTTATGAGCAATGTTTTATTGATAAATTAGATATTAGTACACTTAGTAAAGCTCATAAAGGTGAGAAAGTATTTCTTTGTCCAAAATGTGGGAAATGTTTCACTCAAAAATCGCATTTTGTTATTCATAAAAGAATTCACAGAAATGAGAAGCCATTTCCATGTTCTGAATGCGGAAAAAAGTTTAAATGGAAATCTGAGCTTAATAAGCATAAAATATATCACGGTAAGAAGCCATTTTCATGTTCGGAGTGTGGAAGATTCTTTACATTAAAACCAGATCTTGTTAAACATCAGAGAACTCACACAGGCGAGAAGCCATTTACATGTTCTGAGTGTGGGATAAGCTGTACACTTAAATCAAATCTTACTATACATCAGAGGATTCACACAGGTGAGAAGCCATTTTCATGTTCTGAATGTGGGAAATGTTTTACCCACAAATCAGCTCATGATAGACATCAGAGAAAACACACAGGAGAAAAACCATTCACATGTTCTCGGTGTTTAAAGTGTTTTTCGCTGAAATCAAATCTTATAACACATCAGAGAATTCACACAGGGGAGAAGCCATTTACATGTTCAGAATGTGGGAAATGTTTTTCTCAGAGTTCAAGTCTTGTTACACATCAGAAACTCCACACAGGGGAGAAGCCTTTTCCTTGTTCAGAATGTGGGAAATGTTTTGCAACAAAGGGTTACCTTGTTCAACACCTAAGAACTCATACAAGAGGAAAACAGAATTTTGTCAGCCAGCAGAAATCTAAAAAACAGCAGCAAAAATATAGTTAAAAATAGCCCTTTACGCCCTCCCCCCACCCCGGCCCATCTATTTCTGGTTTATGTCTTATGTTTCTGTATGGTGTTTTCATTATATGTAAGCAATGTTGATTGTACAACTTCTTAATATTATTAATTGCATCCAGTATATATTGTTGTTTCTGTTTTTGTTTTACTTTAAAAACATAATAAAAAAAAAATCAAGTTTAAAAAAAAAAAAAAACAACAAATAAAAAACCCAAAACAGGCCTTTACAAATTTTTATATAAACTTTTTATATAAACTTTTTATAAAGAGCCTTCTCCAGATGGTAGTAGATAGGCAATATGGTTTCATACATAGGTATTCTCGGTTGGAAACTTTGGGTTCGGGGTAAAATGGATTAATAACACGTGAAACTCAGGTTGTCAAACAAGTATATTGTTTATTTTGTGAAATATATATTATAAAAGAGTAATATAATACAAAAGAAAGTGAAAATAGTACAAAGAGTAAATATAAGAAAATACTTAGCTGCTGAAAATATCCTAGAACCCTGTCTTTCTCCATGCAGCTGATGGCACATGAAGTAGAAAGCTAGGAAAAATGAAATGGAAACAGGTTCTTGGCACCCCTGCAGTGATCCAAGCTGAGGCGACGTTCTGTCGCAGTTACCTTGCTTTTATTAACCAGGACCCTAAAATCATTTACACATAAGGTGTAGGTGTTCAGACATTCTATTGGTTTGCTACTGATAAGAAAGCTTGAGCATGTGTAGTAGGCCCAAAGACACCTTCCTGAGAAAATGTGTAGACGTTTCTAGAAAGGCTTTTATTATATAATAATTGCAAAATCACTTACTTATATAAGCCTTAAAGTAATATGCACATGAAGTATAAACAACATAATGGGGTTTCCGCAGTCATTTTGTCACAATAAGTATACTGGATGTTGTTTATATCAAAGTACTGTCGTTTTACAGTGTTAGTAGAGTGTGATCTGTATCAAATATCCAACTAATTCTGTGCTGCACTCCCCCCAATGACCAGCATATTATAACAAAAGTATCAATCATTTCACCCAGCAGTGCCCAGCATCAAATACCCAAAAAGTATACAACCAGCTGTGCCCAACGTAATATATGCATATTTTGATGAGCAGTATAGAGCGATCAGCTACAACATTAAAACCACAGACAAGTGAATAACATTGATTATATTATTACAATGGCACCTGTAAAGGGGTGGGATATATTAGGCAGTAAGTGAACAGTCAGTTCTTGAAATTGATGTGTTGGAAGCAGGAAAAATAGGCAACTGTAGGGATCTGAGTGACTTTGACAACGGACACATTGTGAAGGCTAGACAACTGGGTCAGAGACCACTCCAAAATGGCAGATCTTGTGGGATGTACTTGGTTTGCAGTGGTTACTATCTACCAAAAGTGGTCCAAGGAAGGACAACCGGTGAACCGGCGACAGGGTCATGGGCAGCCAAGGTTCATTGATACACATGAGGAGCCAAGGCTCATTGGTACACATGAGGAGCCAAGGCTCATTGGTACACATGAGGAGCCAAGGCTCATTGGTACACATGAGGAGCCAAGGCTCATTGATACACATGAGGAGCCAAGGCTCATTGATACACATGAGGAGCCAAGGCTCATTGATACACATGAGGAGCCAAGGCTAGCCTGCCAGGCTGAATCCCACAGAAAAGCTACTGTTGCACAAATTGTTGAAAAAGTTAATGCTGGTAGAAAGGTGTCCGAACACACAGTGCATCACCGCTTGCTGCACAGCCAGAGAATGCTGACCCCTTTCCACCGCTGAAAGCACCTACAATGGGCACGTGAGCACCAGAACTGGACCATGGAGCAATGGAAGAATGTGGCCTGGTCTGATGAATCATGTTTTCTTTTACATCATGTGGACCACCGGATACGTTGTTTACCTGGGGAAAGGATGGCACCAGGATGGTCTATGGCAGTGGTCAGGGAACAGGGGTAAATTACCCCAAATGGGGTAAAGATTACATTCTTGGGGGTAATGCTGCTGATTCACATGCTCTCAGTTGGATTGTAGACCACTTTAAATGTGAAATTGCTGTTGTACCAGAAGAGCCTCAAGGGTTGGCAGAGGCACTTCTTGAGTTTTGATGCAATAATGAAGCCCGTATTGCATTTGAAAACAAAGCAGATCTGTCATATTCTTGGGTGTTAACAGCTGCAAAGGCATTCAAAATTTGCATATGAGGAGGCAGTCAAAAAGTTGCTGCCTTTTGGAACAACCTACCTTTGCGAACAAGGATTTTCCACTCTAACGAACGTAAAAACAAAGCAGAGAAATCGATTGGACGCTGAAGACTGTATCCAAATTGCTCTGACATAAAAATGCCTCAATATTGATGCTCTCGTATCAAATATGAAACAACATCATTTCTCCAAAACCTGAAGTTTTGAAGTTGAAGCTTTCAAAGAAATTTTGAATAGATTCAATAAAATTTTGAATTCCAATAATTAATAATATATGATTCTCCTTCCTTTCAAATCAAGGGGATAACGTCGGCGTATCTAAATATATTTTGGGGTAAAAGGCAAACAAGTTCCCTGACCCTTGCTCTATGGGAAGAAGGCAAGAAGGTGGAGGCAGTGTGACCTCGACCCTTGGCATGTTTCCTGACGATTCTTCCTAGCAAGTGACCCCTGACCTCGGCCTGTTCTTTGGAATTGCTGTTTGCCATTACCCTCTGCTCCTGGCAATGTTCTACTGGGAAACCTTGGGTCCTGGCATTCATGTGGATGTTACTTTGACACGTATCACCTATTTAAACATTGTTGCAGACTGTTACGAGCCGCAGCGGCACTCGCCTCCCCCTCCGCGACTCGCTCCCTGGTCTCCCCGAAGTCCCGTCCGTCACCTTGACGACCGGGACGTCACTTCCGGCTGTGACGGAAGGCAGCGGTCGGACGCTTCCTCTGCAGCACCGCGTCCCGGCAATGAATGAAAGCCGGGCGCATGCGCAAATTGGCCCCACCAGCCTGCGGGCTAATTTATGAAATAAATTAATTTTATGCAGGGGGCTGTGTGACTTCAGAGCCAGGCTCTGATTGGCTGTTTGTACTATTTAAGGCAGGGAGGGCTTAGCCTCCCTGCCAGTTATAGCTTCCAGATCCCTGTGTTGCTGCCTGCTGCTGTACTCCTGTACTCTTGGTGTTAATCCTTTGGATTGTTGCCTGCCGTGTATGACCCCTGCCTGTTTCCTGTATTTGTCTTTTGCCTGTGCCCTTGACCTTTTGGCTTATATCTCCGTTTCTGCTGATTTGCCCGTGACCTCGACCCTTGGCGTGTTTCCTGACGATTCTTCCTAGCAAGTGACCCCTGACCTCGGCCTGTTCTTTGGAATTGCTGTCTGCCATTACCCTCTGCTCCTGGGTTCCCCGCAGCTGGTACACGCCACACGACCCTCTGTAGTCTGCAGCCAAGTCTGTCCCCACCACTAGGGGCTCCAGTGAACACCTGACTGTCAGAGTAGACTCCAGGTGGCGTTGTACTGGTTGGAGGGGTTGCTGACATTATCACCAGCCATAATCGTTGGAGAGTTCGCTTTAATGGATGATAACGGGGCAAACTTTTCTACAGCCCAAGTTCTGGCAGGACAGATCAAGTCCGTATCACAAGTGGTCCAGAACCTGGTTCAACGTCTGTCTGCTCAGGAAGAGGCCACCAGAGCCGCACAAGCCCAAGTCCAACAAAACCCATCAGCTCCTGCTGTGGAACCCAAGCTGAACTTGCCGGATCGATTTTCTGGGGACAGGAATCTCTTCCGTAACTTTAAGTAGAGCTGTAAACTTTACTTCCGTCTCCGACCCCGTTCCTCCGGCTCTGAACAGCAAAGAGTGGGTATAGTGATTTCGTTGCTTCAGGGGGACCCGCAGTCCTGGGCCTTCAGCTTGCCTTCCGACAGTCCTTCCCTGAGGTCCGTGGAATCCTTTTTTGAAGCCCTAGGCCTCCTGTATGATGACCCAGATCGGTTAGCTTCCACTGAGGGCCACCTCAGATCCCTAAAACAAGGCCGACGTTCTGCAAAGGAATACGCTGCTGAATTCCGGCACTGGTCCACTGACAGCAAGTGGAATGACCCAGCTTTACGCAGCCAATTCCGTTTGGGGTTATCGGAGCAAATAAAGGATTCCCTTGTACAGTATCCTTCACCTACTTCCCTGGAGGGACTAGTGCAGCTTACAATCAAAATTGATAGACGCCTCAAGGAAAGAAGAACTGAGAAGGAAGCATCCATTCCCAGTACGTTCCTTTCTGTGCCTCCTTCTAATATGGAAGCTGCGGAACCGATGCAGCTAGGCGCCTATCACTCTCTCAGGAAGAGAGAACTAGGAGACGCACCTTAGGCCTCTGCCTATATTGTGGAACCCATGGTCACCTTCTGCGCTCCTGTCCCAACAAGTCGGGAAAAGATCAGGCGATCAAGATCAAGAGAAGGTGGAAGAGATTCATCTATGTCTGCAGTTCATTTCTTCCAAAAATGCATTAATAGTTCCCGCTTATCTTTCCTGTGGATCACACTCCTCTGTTACTTCAGCCTTTATTGATAACGGTGCCGCAGGCAACTTTATGGATACCAGTTTTGCCAAGTCCATTGGAATTCCGTTAATTAAAATGAATTCCGCTATTACTGTCTGCAGCTTGGACAGGGGTCCCTTACCTGGAGGCAGGATATCCTTCACGACTCCGCCCCTACGTCTTACAGTTGGGTCTCTTCATTCCGAAACCTTTTCTCTCCTCATTGATTGCCCTTCCGTTTCGCTAATTCTGGGTCATCCATGGCTTCACCTCCATAATCCTGTGATCGACTGGAATCTTGGAGAAATTACTCGTTGGAGTACTCACTGTTCTCAAAACTGTTTGACCATGTCTCTTCGGCTCCTGCAGCCGCTTCCGGATCAACTGCCTTCTTCGTTTCGTAAATCCCAGGACGTGTTTTCCAAGAAGGCGGCTGATTCTCTACCTCCACATAGAGACTTTGATTGTGCCATTGATCTACTTCCAGAATCCAAGTTGCCCAAGGAAAGGTTATACTCTCTTTCTGACCCTGAGACTAAGGCAATGCAAGACTATGTGGAGGAAAACTTGCAAAAAGGGTTCATCAGACCTTCAAAGTCTCCTGCAGGAGCGGGGTGTTTTTTCGTCTCCAAAAAGGATGGTAGTCTATGCCCATACATCGATTATCGTGGCCTGAACAAGATCACCATCAAAAACACATACCCGCTTCCGCTCATCTCTGTCCTGTTTGACCATTTGAGAGACACTACCATATACACCAAGATTGATCTCCGTGGCGCCTATAATCTTATACGCATCAGAGAGGGCAATGAGTGGAAGATGGCCTTCAACACTCAATCTGGCCATTATGAGTATTTGGTCATGCCCTTCGGCCTGTGTAATGCGCCTGCAGTCTTCCAGGACTTCATTAACGGGGTACTCTGTGAGTTCCTGGGTCAGTTTGTGGTGGTGTATCTGGACAACATCCTGATTTATTCTCAGTCTTTTCCTCAACACCGTGATCATGTCAAACAGGTTCTGCTTAAACTCGGAGAACATCATCTCTTCGCCAAGCTTGAAAAATGCGAGTTCGATGTTAAGAAAGTGTAATTCCTAGGCTACATAATTTCTCCCGATGGGTTTTCTATGGATCCTAATAAAGTCCAAGCCATCCTGGAGTGGGTACGTCCCACAAATCTGAAAGCGATCGCAAATTACTATCGGAGATTCGTTCAGGCTTTTTCTGATCTCGTGGCTCCCATCACTGCTCTTACCCGCAAAGGGGCGGATCCTGGTAATTGGTCACCGGAGGCCATTGCATCATTCGAAGCTCTTAAAAGAGCGTTCACTACTGCTCCGGTCCTCAAGCATCCTAATCCACAGTTGCCATTTATTCTGGAAGTGGATGCCTCGGAAGTAGGAGCTGGTGCTCTCTGATCCCAGAGGGACCCTGGTGATCGTAAGGTGCATCCATGTGCATTCTTTTCACGCAAGTTTTCGTCTGCCGAAGTCAACTATGATGTGGGCAATCGGGAACTTCTGGCAATCAAGTGGGCGTTCAAGGAGTGGCGCCACTGGCTTGAGGGAGCAGTTCATACAATTTCAGTCCTCACTGATCACAAAAACCTATTATACATTGAATCTGCCAAACGGTTAAACTCCAGACAAGCTCGGTGGGCCTTATTCTTTACCCGTTTCAACTTTATCCTAACCTACAGACCCAGTTCTTAGAATACCAAGGCGGATGCTTTGTCCAGGAGCTTTCTACCTCATCAATTACCCACTGGTGAACCATCACCTATCAATCCAGCTTCTATCATTCACGCTGGGTTGACCCAGGATTTAGGAAGCGCCATACGTCAGTTTCAGAAAATAGCCCCTTCTGAAACACCTTCGGGACGCCTTTTTGTTCCAGTGCATCTTTGCAGAGTGGTTCTCTCTGAGGCCCATGAAAACAAATCATCGGGGCATCCGGGTATCTCCAAAACCCTTGAAATTCTTGCACGTTCTATGGTGGCCTTCCTTGTCCTCGGATGTGGAGAGCTTTGTCCGCACCTGTGAAGATTGCGCAAAAAACAAAACTTCCAGAATCTCTCCGTCAGGTCCATTTATGCCTCTGTCCCCGCCTATGAAACCCTGGACACATCTGTCAATGGATTTTATTGTGGATCTGCCATGTTCTTCAGGAAACAACACAATTTGGGTAATAGTGGATCGTTTTAGTAAAATGTCCCATTTTGTTCCACTGACCAAACTCCCTAGCGCTCAGGATCTGGCTGTGCTATTTGTACAACATGTTTTCCATCTTCATGGCTTACCCATTGATATTGTTTCCGTCCGGGGTTCCCAATTTATCGCCCAATTCTGGAGGTCCTTCTGCAGTCTTCTGGGGATTAACATCAGTCTCTCCTCGGCCTATCATCCTTAATCTAATAGGCAGACTGAGAGAGTGAACCAGTCGTTGGAACAAATTCTACGTTTCTACATCACAGAATTTCAAGACAATTGATCATCATTGCTTCCGTGGGCTGAGTTTGCGTACAATAACGCATCTCACTCCTCCACCCAAGTCTCCATTTTTCTGTAATTTTGGCTTCCATCCAAGATCCAATTCATTATCATCCCTCAACTATTCTGGCCTTCCGGAGATCCATTCCACAGCTTCATACCTCAAAACCGTTTGGAAAAAGGTTCACAGTCTAAAAAATTTTTGGACCGTCATCGGAAGGACTGTTCATTTAAGGTGGGGCAAGAAGTCTGGTTATCCACCCGCAATATCAAGCTCAAACAACCCTGCAAAAAACTGGGCCCTAGATTTATTGGCCCATTTCTGATCACCAAACAGGTCAATCCTGTCGCCTTCAGGCTAAAGCTTCCTCAGTCACTTAGGATGCTGAATACTTTCCATTGTTTTCTCCTGAAGCCGGCTATCCCTGCACGTAAGTCTAGGCTCCGTTACCTACGCAGATCTCAGCCTGTCATCCCAGAGGGCCACAGGAAATTCCTGGTGGAGAAGATTCTGGACTCCAGGGGCAAATTCACTTCTTAGTTCAGTGGAAAGATCGTGGACCGGAGGAAAGATCATGGATTCCGTGGAGACGCTTACATGCCCGCAAACTCATTGAAGAATTTTTCAGACAATTCCCTGGAAAACCTGGATGTCGGGGTGCCTTGACCCCTCCTCAAGGGGGGGGGGGTACTGTTACGAGTTGTGGCGGCACTCACCGCCCCCGCCGCGACTCGCTTCCTGGGGATAAATGTATCAAGCTGAGATTTTTCCAGCAGGTTTGAAAAACCAATCAGATTCTAGCTATCATTTATTAAGTACATTCTACAAAATGACAGCTAGAATCTGATTGGTTGCTATAGGCAACACCTCCACTTTTCAAACCCGCCGGAAAACTCTCAGCTTGATACATTTACCCCCTGGTCTCCCTGAAGTCCCAGCCGTCACCTTGACGACCGGGACGTCACTTCCGGCCGTGACCTGGCCGTTGCCAAGGCAACGGCCGGACGCTTCCTCTGCAGCACCGCGTCCCGGCAATGAATGAAAGCCGGGCGCATGCGCAAATTGGCCCCACCAGCCTGCGGGCTAATTTATGAAATAAATTAATTTTATGCAGGGGGCTGTGTGACTTCAGAGCCAGGCTCTGATTGGCTGCTTGTACTATTTAAGGCAGGGAGGGCTTAGCCTCCCTGCCAGTTATAGCTTCCAGATTCCTGTGTTGCTGCCTGCTGCTGTACTCCTGTACTCTTGGTGTTAAGCCTTTGGATTGTTGCCTGCCGTGTATGACCCCTGCCTGTTTCCTGGATTTGTCTTTTGCCTGTGCCCTTGACCTTTTGGCTTAAATCTCCGTTTCTGCTGATTTGCCCGTGACCTCGACCCTTGGCGTGTTTCCTGACGATTCTTCCTAGCAAGTAATAAGGGGGGGCGCTCACCTTACACAGGGTACAGGTAATAATAAGGGGGGGCGCTCACCTTACACAGGGTACAGGTATAATAAGGGGGGGGCTCTCACCTTACACAGGGTACAGGTAATAATAAGGGGGGACTCTCACCTTACACAGGGTACAGGTAATAATAAGGGGGGACTCTCACCTTACACAGGGTACAGGTAATAATAAGGGGGGCTCTCACTTTACACAGGGTACAGGTAATAATAAGGGGGGCTCTCACCTTACACAGGGTACAGGTAATAATAAGGGGGGGCGCTCACCTTACACAGGGTACAGGTATAATAAGGGGGGGGCTCTCACCTTACACAGGGTACAGGTAATAATAAGGGGGGACTCACCTTACACAGGGTACAGGTATAATAAGGGGGGGCTCTCACCTTACACAGGGTACAGGTATAATAAGGGAGGACTCTCACCTTACACAGGGTACAGGTAATAATAAGGGGGGGCGCTCACCTTACACAGGGTACAGGTATAATAAGGGAGGGCTCTCACCTTACACAGGGTACAGGTAATAATAAGGGGGGACTCTCACCTTACACAGGGTACAGGTAATAATAAGGGAGGACGCTCACCTTACACAGGGTACAGGTAATAAGGGGGGCTCTCACCTTACACAGGGTACAGGTAATAATAAGGGGGGGCGCTCACCTTACACAGGGTACAGGTATAATAAGGGGGGGGGGGCTCTCACCTTACACAGGGTACAGGTAATAATAAGGGGGGACTCTCACCTTACACAGGGTACAGGTATAATAAGGGGGGGCTCTCACCTTACACAAAGTACAGGTATAATAAGGGGGGCTCTCACCTTACACAGGGTACAGGTATAATAAGGGGGGCTCTCACCTTACACAGGGTACAGGTAATAATAAGGGAGGACTCTCACCTTACACAGGGTACAGGTAATAATAAGGGGGGGCGCTCACCTTACACAGGGTACAGGTATAATAAGGGGGGGGGGCTCTCACCTTACACAGGGTACAGGTAATAATAAGGGAGGACTCTCACCTTACACAGGGTACAGGTATAATAAGGGGGCTCTCACCTTACACAGGGTACAGGTAATAATAAGGGGGGAAGCTCACCTTACACAGGGTACAGGTATAATAAGGGAGGACTCTCACCTTACACAGGGTACAGGTATAATAAGGGGGGGCTCTCACCTTACACAGGGTACAGGTAATAATAAGGGGGGGCTCTCACCTTACACAGGGTACAGGTATAATAAGGGGGGCTCTCCCCTTACACAGGGTACAGGTATAATAAGGGGGGCTCTCACCTTACACAGGGTACAGGTAATAATAAGGGGGGGCTCTCACCTTACACAGGGTACAGGTATAATAAGGGAGGGCTCTCACCTTACACAGGGTACAGGTAATAATAAGGGAGGACTCTCACCTTACACAGGGTACAGGTAATAATAAGGGGGGGCGCTCACCTTACACAGGGTACAGGTAATAATAAGGGGGGCTCTCACCTTACACAGGGTACAGGTAATAATAAGGGGGGACTCTCACCTTACACAGGGTACAGGTATAATAAGGGGGGGCTCTCACCTTACACAGGGTACAGGTATAATAAGGGAGGGCTCTCACCTTACACAGGGTACAGGTAATAATAAGGGGGGGGCGCTCACCTTACACAGGGTACAGGTAATAATAAGGGGGGACTCTCACCTTACACAGGGTACAGATAATAATAAAGGGGGGCTCTCACCTTACACAGGGTACAGGTAATAATAAGGGGGGCTCTCACCTTACACAGGGTACAGGTATAATAAGGGGGGCTCTCACCTTACACAGGGTACAGGTATAATAAGGGGGGGCGCTCACCTTACACAGGGTACAGGTAATAATAAGGGGGGACTCTCACCTTACACAGGGTACAGATAATAATAAAGGGGGGCTCTCACCTTACACAGGGTACAGGTAATAATAAGGGGGGCGCTCACCTTACACAGGGTACAGGTAATAATAAGGGAGGGCTCTCACCTTACACAGGGTACAGGTAATAATAAGGGGGGGGGGGCGCTCACCTTACACAGGGTACACCTGAGCACGGTTGCGACTAAATCCCCTTCACCGTAGGTACCCGGTACATACACTGCATGGGAAATAGCACACTCAGTGTGAGCCAGCTAAATCCCCTTCACCGAAGGTACCTTTATGGCCCCCTGCTGGCTGGGTCATGAATTGGAAGGGGATTTAGCCAGCTCACAGTGATGTGTCTAAATCCCCTTCAGTGTAGGTACCTGGTACAATGACTGTATGGGGAAATAGGATTTAGCCAGCTCTTAGCCACACTTGTACTATCTTATATTACGGAGTTTGTTTTTGGTGATGGTAGTATCAGTACTAAATAATATGAAAATGGATAGTATAATATGTGCATTTTGTCTTGAATTTGTTTCCAAAGTACCCGAAAAAAATAATAATTTTTTATTGATAAAGTGTATATATTGGGACAACCTTTTAAGAGTTAATTTCTCTTGTGGTTACTCATTAATGATTCATATGGATGTGTAGTGATCTAAAAACAAGATAATTTTAGAGTGAGAAATAGAAAAACTGAAGATACAGGGTCATAATTTGGAAGTAACTCAAAGTAAAGGATAATGTGTAGATATTAGCCCATGAGAAAATGTATTTACAATTATTATTCTATGCACATCAGCATGCATTAGACATATATAAAGTGCCCCCCTCTCCCTCTCTATTCACATAACTTGTTTTCGCTAGCAGACAATTATAGTTGCCAGCTAGTTTGTTTGGTGTTACTTAGTATTCTCTGTGTCTGGTGTATATAGATTTGCTTACAGGAGTTGACTATTATACTTGTATGCTTTGTAGTGTATGCTTTAGGTTATGTTTTAATCATACTTGCCCACTCTCCCGGATGGTCCGGGAGACTCCCTAATTCTGCATAGATCTCTCGCAGTACTGGGTTGGTTTTCCTAGTGAAGTGGGTAGGACGTGAGTCACAGCAAACCGTGCAATGTAGGCTTTGCCACCTAGGTCATATTGATGCGGCTGTATAAATGAATCATTGGGGGCAATATCAAAATGACACGATTCCCTGCCTCCCCTCCATCCTCACACTTAACCACCCCTAGAGGATAGGTTCAGAATTTAGTGGTAACATTTTAAATTAAAAAGTACTTGGATATACCCATGGTGTATATTTTGCTCAAGGGGTACATTATTAACCACGATGTGTCTGGCGACTCCCCCAGTCATTGGCTCCTGTCCATGTACTAGGGTACCTCATCCCTATCCTTAATCCTACTGGAACCATACTCAAGAAGGGCACTGGGAGTAGGTATAGCAATTATCATAACGAGCGCAGAATGGTGAATAATGTAAGTAAGGCCGACAAGAGGAGGAATGATTCTGAGAATGCCCTATCACAGTAAAATCTTATATATATATATATATATATAAATCATTGGTCTGCTTGTCTGTCCAGTTATGCATTCAGACACCCCTGCACCGATTGGGATGAAACAAACGCGAGATGGTCCAGTTAGATCCTGTCCAGGTTTTAGGGAGATTAGGGTCCCAGTAGAACCTCCCGTTGCTGTACGCTGGGCAGAACTTTGACCCGACTAACCTGTTTCGGACCTTCTACTAGATGGATTTCAATGACATTTAATATAAAAAAAAAAAAAACGACACTGGGCAGCCACCTAATGGGTGTGTTGGAAGACCCGCTAAGCTTCTAATTATTTTGAAATGGTTGACAGTTACATCCAACTCATTGATAGCTTAATAACTTGAAGATTTAAACCCAGGCAACGCCGGGTACTTCAGCAAGTAATTAATAAAACAGGATCTTTATTCTTAATATTATTTGATTTATCTTTCTTTCAATGCCACAGATTTTGTCTCTCAGCACTTATTGTGGAGGGCACAACTTGCAATGAAAATTAGAGTGCACCATATTTGTGCACGGCAAATTTACATTCACACACACCTAACTTAAAATTACCTGCAGTGAAAAGAGATGTAGTTAGTGGCACACTGTACAACTAAGAGCCGGTGGGATTATGATGGATCAATTGCAAATTGCATTACAAGTTACATCTTGTTGATATAGGTGCAAAACTAAGTTTATTATGCAGGGACCTTTCTTATAATCAGATGTGGTGTAATAGAAATGGTGCTAGATGCATTTTTTTTATCCAAAATTTGGACATTTTTAACTCAGAACAACTGTGAATATATAATGATTGTCAGGCTAAAAAGAAATGTAGGCATTCAATAAAAAAATCCCAATAGTGGAGATGTTGCCAATCAGATTCTAGCTGTCATTTGGTAGAATGTACCAAATAAATGATAACTAGAATCTGATTGGTTGCTATAGGCAATGTATCCACTTTCTCAAAGCCACACTTTAATGAATATACCCCCATGAGTGTACTGGTCTGGGCAGCTGCCTAAATCACTCACCCCCTCCTGGGTCCTCCATTGCTGGGGGGGAACCTTGGTTGGCATAGCAATTACATGTAAGTTTTGTTTACATCACATTATGTATTTCTTACAAAATATTCAAATATACAGTATATTACAACGTTCAGCTGTCTGTAATATGTAACAGCACACACAAATGTCTGATAACGTCCATTTACAATATCAGGTAATATAAACCACTTGCTGGTCATCATAACAAGCGTCAACATAACTATCACTCTTCGATTTAAAATCATAAGGCATTATCAGGTGGGGTAATAACATGAAGTTCGAGAGTAGAAATAAAATATTAAACGGTCTCTAATAGGTTTCTTGCTTTCCCCTTCGTTAATATCGCTTGATCAACAGACACTGTAAAAAAAGAAAACCCATAACAGTCCGCTCCAGAACGTGTCCTTTTACCCTCTGGAGCACAGGTCTGGGAGAAGTAAGTCACAAACACCATTTGAACTGTTCGTTAAACCAGTGACTTTTCAGCAGGGTCCTGCAGTTAGAGACGATACTTGACAGACAGACATTCTGTTGAAGATTTCCAGGGGCAGCATTCAAGAAGGGTTGTAGTCCTGAGAGCGGAGGTAGCTTGGGGGGGGGGGGGGCTCGGGGGGAGTGTCAGCGTGAGCAGAGGGCTGGTATGTAGAGATTGTGATAATAGATATAACAAGTGGAAATGGATTGGACAACACCAAATACATTTGTAGTGAAAAGATAATTAAAATGGAAGACAATAGGATTTCAGTAAAGGCGTAATTAATGATGGAGAGTAGAGAGGTTATTCTTGCAGAGGCTATTTGAATGGATTGTAGAGGACCAAGATATCATTGCTGCAAGATGGGAGGTTGCAGGAGTCTGGACAGTATGTAACAAAAATTGGAGTATAGTGTAGGGACCAGTCATACGGACATTTTAAGAAATCCTAGAAGTTCTACCCCCTCTATACCACTCTTCCGATAGGCCTTTAATTTATATTTAACCCTGGAGAAGAGTAGACAGGCTCAAACGTCAGCGATCGTGGGTGGGCAGTACACCATCATGCCAATTTCTGATCAGCAGACTTGGTGACTGGGGGCCTAGCAGACGAGAGATACCTGGGCACCTTAGCTTTTGGTACATTAACAGGAAGGAAAGCACTTTTTCCTCATGTCGCCTAACTAATAATATTGACTAGCTACGGCCCAAACAGGACACCCACAGAAAAAGGAAGTGAATCAAGAGTCTTCTTAGACTCCATATCAGCTTCCAAGGACTAAAGCCAGAGAGTCCAACAAGCCAACATCACAGAGGCAGATATCCATGCCCCAATCAATCCATTGGCCAGGACCACCTCTCCCAAATACTCTGTAGCTCTCTGAATCTGCTCCACCAACAGGAGCAATTCAGAGCACTGATTGCCAGCTAAGAAGCCCTCAATAAGCTGCTCGAACCAGCATTTCACAACATTGGAGCTTACATATACCCAGTATCCCCCACCTGACCCAGGCCCCGTAAGGAAACATGAAGCCTGCCCCAACTTAAAGAGGTACCCATTCCTGTGGCCCACAGCAACTTGATAAACCTATCTTCCAGCACTGTGGTGGGAAATGTTAACACTCAGTCTTGCCGACCTACAGAGCACCCCAGTAATAAAAAATATGCCCCGCCACGCTGGGCAATTAATCTTAACTGAAGGCCTAACAGGAAAGGAGTATAAAAAAGTGTAAGTGAACTACTAGGATAGTGATGGCTAACCTGTGACACTCCAGGTGTTTGTGAAACTACAAATCCCAGCATGCTCTGCCAGCTATCAGCTAGTTATCTACTGGCAAAGCATGCTGGGGCTTGTAGTCTCACAAAACCTGGAGTGCCATAGGTTAGCCATCACTGTTCTAGGATGTCTTAAATTGCCCTTTCACCTGGTCCCAACACTGTCCTCCAATGGTTCCCGGTGTCCCGCAATGAATGCCTGAAAAATATCAAAATTTAAAAGTTATGGAAAAGTGAGAAGGCAGAAGTATGCTACCTGATAAACGTGCCTAGAAAACTGGATGTATTGTTATTTTTGTGAGACAATCTTTTATGTACGGTGTTGTGACAAAAGCAATTATACTCACGGCCTGTAATGCTAATACCATCTGAGTAACATGTGACTAGATACAGTATTTATAAAAAACAAATCCACAACATCAATGGCAATAACGGTCTCTGTATTATCTCACTTGCTGGTAAGGCTCTACTCCACTTACAAATAAAAGGTGCCTTAAGAGAGGTATCGGGATTGAGGCAGCGGGGCATGTGAGGGAAAAGCTGGTAAGCAGCAGTGACACACGATTGTGGGCAGGGGGCCAGTGAGGGAAAAGATAATGTAATATGTGTCATGGGGAATATCAGAGAAAAGCTGGTGAGTGTTGTCAGAGTATTGTTGGTTGAGGAGGGGCCGTGTGGGGAAGAGGCTTCTCCCTCACATGCCCCTTCTGCCCACATGCTTTACTGACACATGCCCCCTGTGCCCTGCAGCTTCCGTCACACATGCCCCCTGTGCCAGCGCAGCTTCCATCACACCTGCTCCCTGTGCCAGCCCAGCTTCCATCACACATGCCTCCTGTGCCAGCCCAGCTTCCATCACACCTGCCCCCTGTGCCAGCCCAGCTTCCATCACACATGCCCTCTGTGCCAGCCCAGCTTCCATCACACATGCCCTCTGTGCCAGCCCAGCTTCCATCACACATGCCTCCTGTGCCAGCCCAGCTTCCATCACACCTGCTCCCTGTGCCAGCCCAGCTTCCATCACACATGCCTCCTGTGCCAGCCCAGCTTCCATCACACATGCCCCCTGTGCCAGCCCAGCTTCCATCACACATGCCCCCTGTGCCAGCCCAGCTTCCATCACACCTGCCCACTGTGCCAGCCCAGCTTCCATCACACCTGCCCCCTGTGCCAGCCCAGCTTCCATCACACCTGCGCCTTGTGTTCCATCACACCTGGCGCCTTGTGCCAGCCCAGCTTCCATCACACCTGCGCCTTGTGTTCCATCACACCTGCTCCCTGTGCCAGCCCAGCTTCCATCACACCTGCCTCCTGTGCCAGCCCTGCTTCCATCACACCTGCGCCTTGTGTTCCATCACACCTGCCCCCGTGCCAGCCCAGCTTCCATCACACCTGCCTCCTGTGCCAGCCCTGCTTCCATCACACCTGCCCCCTGTGCCAGCCCAGCTTCCATCACACCTGCCCCCGTGCCAGCCCAGCTTCCATCACACCTGCCCCCTGTGCCAGCCCAGCTTCCATCACACATGCCCCCTGTGCCAGCCCAGCTCCCATCACTCCTGCTCCCTGTGCCAGCCCAGCTTCCATCACACCTGCCCCCTGTGCCAGCCCTGCTTCCATCACACCTGCCCCCTGTGCCAGCCCTGCTTCCATCACACCTGCCCCCTGTGCCAGCCCAGCTTCCATCACTGTGTACCATGTGACCGCTGCGGTCACATGACCCTGTGATGTCATATTGACGTGAGCAGGTACCTAAGCCGAAGGGGATTTAGCCGCTACCACCGGAGCACCAGTGTATGTGTATATGACATGGGTGGAGGACGGGGAACATTCGTGACTGACTGGTTCTGACTGATGGGATCGGAGACTGTGGGGAGAGAGAGACAACGGGGCGCTGTCTGATGACGTCATGATCGGTGACGGGAGCCGCGGGGGATGACGGGAAATGTGGTCTGATTGTTTCCTGATATAGCCCCGGACATTGTCACATTTACAAGTTCCCGTATGCTGTAAGTAATAAAAGAAACCCCGAATCCCCCATATAGCCGGGGGGGGGGGCACATGATCCTCCCCAATGTCTGCTGGGGTCACCCGGCCGGTGCGGCCTCCTCCATACCCCGTATTACACGTCGGTAGCAGCTAAATCCCCTTCGGTTTAGGTACCCTGGCACGTCTATATGACGTCACAGGGTCATGTGATCGCAGCGGTCACATGGTACAAAGTGTTAGGCGGGCTGCTGGAAGGCTGTATTATCCGTGCAGGAGCGCCATCGTTTCTTTCGGATCTTGGCTGCTATCGTGTACAAAAAGGTAAGTAGAAGGGAAGCTAGTGTGTGGTGGATGCAGGGCTGGCACAGGGGGCATGTGTGGTGGAAGCAGGGCTGGCACAGGGGGCATGTGTGGTGGAAGCAGGGCTGGCACAGGGGGCATGTGTGGTGGAAGCAGGGCTGGCACAGGGGGCATGTGTGGTGGAAGCAGGGCTGGCACAGGGGGCATGTGTGGTGGAAGCAGGGCTGGCACAGGGGGCATGTGTGGTGGAAGCAGGGCTGGCACAGGGGGCATGTGTGGGTGGTGGAAGCAGGGCTGGCACAGGGGGCATGTGTGGTGGAAGCAGGGCTGGCACAGGGGGCATGTGTGGTGGAAGCAGGGCTGGCACAGGGGGCATGTGTGGGTGGTGGATGCAGGGCTGGCACAGGGGGCATGTGTGGTGGAAGCAGGGCTGGCACAGGGGGCATGTGTGGTGGAAGCAGGGCTGGCACAGGGGGCATGTGTGGAGGAAGCAGGGCTGGCACAGGGGGCATGTGTGGTGGAAGCAGGGCTGGCACAGGGGGCATGTGTGGTGGAAGCAGGGCTGGCACAGGGGGCATGTGTGGTGGAAGCAGGGCTGGCACAGGGGGCATGTGTGGTGGAAGCAGGGCTGGCACAGGGGGCATGTGTGGTGGAAGCAGGGCTGGCACAGGGGGCATGTGTGGTGGAAGCAGGGCTGGCACAGGGGGCATGTGTGGTGGAAGCAGGGCTGGCATAGGGGGCATGTGTGGTGGAAGCAGGGCTGGCACAGGGGGCATGTGTGGTGGAAGCAGGGCTGGCACAGGGGGCATGTGTGGTGGATTCAGGGCTGGCACAGGGGGCATGTGTGGTGGATTCAGGGCTGGCACAGGGGGCATGTGTGGTGGAAGCAGGGCTGGCACAGGGGGCATGTGTGGTGGAAGCAGGGCTGGCACAGGGGGCATGTGTGGTGGAAGCAGGGCTGGCACAGGGGGCATGTGTGGTGGAAGCAGGGCTGGCACAGGGGGCATGTGTGGTGGAAGCAGGGCTGGCACAGGGGGCATGTGTGGTGGATGCAGGGCTGGCACAGGGGGTATGTGTGGTGGAAGCTGTTTGACATAGGGGTCACATGGTAGTGTGTGTGTGTCTTTCTCTCTTGGCATAGCGGGGCATGTGTGATGGAAGCTGCAGGGCACAGAGGGGGGGGGGGCATGTGGGCAGAAGGGGCATGTGAGGGAGAAGCCTCTTCCCCACACAGCCCCTCCTCAACCAACAATACCCTGACAACACTCACCATCTTTTATCTGCTATTCCCCATGACATGTGCTCATTCTCTTTTCCCTCACAGGCCTGCTGCCCACAATCGTGTCTCACTGCCGCCCACCAGCTTTTCCCTCGCATGCCCCGCTGCCTCAAACCTGACACCTCTTACTTCAGAATGAAACAAGGTACTTTTTATTTGAAAGAGGAGTAGAGCCTTACCGGCAAGTGAGATAATAATACAGAGACCGTTCTTGCCATAGATGTTGTGACTAGATGCAGTAATCTTTAATAAACAAAACCACATTTTACTCAGATGATATTTTCATTACAGGCCATGAGTATAATTGCTTTTGTCACAACACTGTACATAAGACTTTTCTCAATTCTCTCACAAAAATAACAATACATCCAGTTTTCTACACACTTTTTTGGGTGGCATACTAAAGCTTTCTCACTTATCCATAACTTTTAAATTTGGCTATTTTTCAGGCATTCATTGCGGGACACCAGGAACCATTGGAGGATACGGTAGGGACCAGGCGAAAGGGCAATATAAAACATTCTGGAAGTTCACTGACACTACTCCTGCTGTATACCACTCTTCTGTTAGGCCTTTAGTTTAGAATTTTATTACTGGGGTGGTCTCCAAAGTCTACGACTTTAATGTCACAGCTTGGATGATTGTCTAACGCTCTGAGCGTAAGAATGGAGGTAACGAGGTGGTGTTTACTCTAATGCCCCCACTCACAATGCTGGATTCCTCCACAGGACCCGGCCAAAGTCAGTACTGGGGTTCACAGGCAGTCTAAGAAGACTCTTGAGTCACTTGCGTTTTCTGTGGGTGTCCTGTTTGGGCCGTAGCTCGACAATATTATTAGTTGGGTGACAGGAGGAAAAAGTGCTTTTCTTCCTGTTAATGTACCAAAAGCTAAGGTGCCCAGGTTTCTCTCCTGTTTTTTCCTCTTGTCTGCTAGGTGCCCAGTCGCCAAGTCTGCTAATAAGAAATTGGCATGATGGTGTTCTGCCCACCCATGATCGCTAATGTTTGAGCCTGTCTACTCCTCTTCAGGGTTAAACATAAATTGAAGGCCTATAGCAGTGGTTCCCAAACTTTTGCAGTTCGCGGCACCCTTAGAGTCTCCAAATTTTTTCAAGGGACCCCTCCAAAATAATTATTGAGCAGTCCTGTTTTAGAAGTAGTTGGGTCAAAAAATTGTAATAAGTATTTAGGTCAGGACAGAAATACTTATTTAGTTGTATGCAAAAATGCCCCCTCTGCATCCAGACACTCTGCCCTCAGGCACTCTGCCCCCTCTGCATCCAGACACACTGCCCCCTCTGCATCAAGACACACTGCCCTCTCTCACACTGACCCCTCTGCCCTCTGTCACGCTGTCCCCCCTCCTCTGCTCTGTCACCCCTCCTCTGCCCTCTCTCACAATGTCCCCCTCCTCTGCCCTCTGTCACACTGTGTCGCACTCCTCTGTCCGCTGTTACCCTCCTCTGCCCTGTTGTGCCCCTCTGTCACCCTCCTCTGCCCTGTTGTGCCCCGCTGTCTGTCCTGCTGTGCCCCGGTGTCACGCTCCCTCTCACTCCTCTGCCGCGCGCCAGCCATAGAATAAAAAGAAAGAACACAGAAAGTTACCAATCTGTCGGGCGCCGGGACCCAGCAGACTCCTCTCTCCCGCAGCAGCTTGTTACTGACGTCGATATTCAGTGACAGCTGCGGGAGAGATGAGTCTGCTGGGTCCCGGCGCCCGACAGATTGGTAAGTTTCTGTGTTCTTTCTTTTTTTCAATGCTTGGCCCGCGGCACCCCAGTGACAGCACCGCGGCGCACAGTTTGGGAACCGCCGGCTTATGGGGAGAGTAGTATAGAGGGGGTAGAGCTACGGTGAACTTCTAGGATGTCTTAAAGTGTCTGGGAAACATTGGGGTATAGTGTAAGGACCAGTCATGCAGTGTCTCCCAGGGGACTATATATAAAAATCCTATTATTTATTCTGTGTTTTATTTCCCTGATTACTCTTTCAGAAATAAAACATTTTTTCTTATACTACAAAGCAATTTTTGTTACATACTGTCCAGACTACTGTAATGATATCTTTGTCTCCTACAATCCATTCAAATAGTCGCTGCAGAAATAACCTCTATACTCTCCGTCATTAATTACTGTTGTCTTACTGAAATCATCTTGTCACTACAAAAGTATTTAGTGCTGTCCTATCCATTTCCACTTATATCTATTATCACAATCTCTGTACATACCAACCCTCTGCTTACGCTGACGCTTTTTTTATTTGCTTCTCCCAGGTTACCTCCGCTCTCAGGACTATGACCCTTCTTGAATGCTGCCCGTGGAAATGTTCAACAGAATATCTCTGTCAAGTATCGTCTCTAACTGCAGGATCCTGCTGAAAACTCATCTGTTTAAGGAAGAGTTCAAATAGTGCTTGTGACTCCCAGAGGGTAAAAGGACACGTTCTGGAGCGGACTGTTATGGGATTCCCATTTTAAAGTGTCCGTCCATCAAGCGATATTAACGAAGGAGAAAGCAAGAAACCTAATAGAGACAGTTTATTATTTTATTTCTACTCTCGAACTTCATGTTATTATCCACCTGATAATGCCTGATGAAATTACCGCGAAGAGTGATAGTTATGTTGTAGCTTGTTACGATGAGGGCCAGCAAGTGGGATATATTACCTGATATTGTAAATGGACGTTATCAGACATTTGTGTGTGCTGTTACATATTACAGACAGCTGAACGTTGTAATATACTGTATATTTGAATACTTAGTAAGAAGTACATAATGTGATGTAAACAAAACATACTGAAAGCAGCTTTTTTTGTATATTTCAGAGGTAAGGTTGTAATAAACTAGTTATTTATTTCACCATTAAAATTACTACATCTTTATTGTTGCTTTGGTTGCTTAACTTTCTCAAAAACATCTCAATGTTTAGTATATCAAGTCTGTACTTTACCTGTAATTGCTATGCCGACCAAGGTTCTCCCCCAGCAATGGAGGACCCAGGAGGGGGTGACTGATCCAGGCAGCCGGCCGGACCAGCACACTCATGGGGGTATATTTATTAAACTGCGGCTTTGTAAGAGTGGAGATGTTGTCTATAGCAACCAATCATTTTCTAGCTGTCATTATGTAGAATGCACAAAAAAAATGATAACTAGAATCTAATTGGTTGCTATAGACATCATTTATTTAGTGCATTCTACAAAATAACAGCTAGAAAATGATTGGTTGCTATAGGCAACATCTCCACTTTATCAAACCTGCAGTTTAGTAAATATACCCCATTGTCTTGCACTGTTTGTGATCTAATTTTTATAATAACCTATTTAGTGCTGATACCATGCGCCTCTCTGTGAAAATGGTGCACAATAATTCATAATGTCCAGTAACTTACACACGTAGGAACACTGGCCACAACTTGGACATACACACTGCTGTATATGTAGCACATTTTCTTTTGTTTACAAGCCACCAGACCTGGAAGATAAGTTTTGACCCAAACCCCTCTACCATTTTATGTTAGATATTTTTTACATGTCTATATGTGACCCGTGTGGAAGAGACCTTCACGCTTTCCTCGTGTGTCCTACAAGCATGTCAAAATATTAGATAAATGCATAAAGTATACCTGCTGAACCAAGGATTGTAAAACAAATAATATACTATCTATTCTCTTAATTATCTTTTTGAAAAAAAGTAATGACATAATTTACCAATATATTATGAGAACCATCTTCCACATATTAGGATTTTTTTATTGAATGCCTACATTACTTTTAGCCTGACAATTATTACATTATTATTGTTATATTCAAATATGTCCAAATTTTTTTAAAAAGATGCATCTAGCACGAAGTCTATTACACCACATCTGATTATAAGAAGGGTCCCCGCATAATAAACTTAATTTTCCACCTACAGCAGCAAGAAGTAACTTGTAATGCAATTTGCAACTGATCCATCGTAATCACACAGGTGTTTAATTGTATAGTGTGCCTACATCTTTATTCAGTCCAGGTAATTTTAAGTTAGGTTTGTGTCTGAATCTAAATTTGAGGTGCACAAATGTAGTGCACTCTAATTTTCAGTGCACGCTGTACCCACCACAATAAGTGCTGAGAGACAAAAGCTGTGGCATTGAAAGAAAGGCAATTATGCAAATAATCTTAAGAATAAAGATCCTTTTTTATTAATTACTAGCTGAAGTACCTGCCGTTGCCTGGGTTTAAATCTTCAAGCTATTAAGTTATCAATGAGTTGGATGTAACTGTCAACCTTTTCAAAATAATTAGAAGCTTAGCAGGTCTTCCAACACACCCATTAGGTGGCTGCCCAGTGTGATTTTTGTTTTTAGATTAAATGTCATTGAAATCCATCTAGTGGAAGGACCAGGACAGGCTCGCCAGGTCAAAGTTCTGCCTAGCGTACACCAACGGGAGGTTCTACTGGGACCCTAATCTCACTAACACCTGGACAGGATTCAACTGGACCATCTCGTGTTGGTTTCATCCCAATCGGTGCAGGGGTGTCTGAATGCATAACTGGACAGACAAGCAGACCAATGATTTATATATATATATATATATATATATATATATATATATATATATATATATATAAGATTTTACTGTGATAGGGCATCCTCAGAATGATTCCTCCTCTTGTCTGCCTTACTTGCATTGATCAACATTCTGCGCTCTTGTTATAATTGCCATACCTACTCCCAGTGCCCTTCTTGAGTATGGTTCCAGTAGGATTAGGATAGGGAAGAGATATCCTAGTACATGGACTGGAGCCAATGACTGGGGAGTCACCAGACCCATTGTGCTAAATAATGCCACATAAGTACCCCTTGAGTAAAATATACACCATGGGTATATCCAAGTACTTATTTAACTAAAAATGTTAACACTAAAATCTGAACATTTCTTGGAGGGGAGGGGATCGTGTAATGTAAGTACCGCTCTTAACTATACATTTATGCATCCGTGTTAATATGACCCAGGTGGCAAAGCCTACATTACGCAGCTTGCTGTGACTCACGTCATGGAGGACCCCATCCTGACCACTTAACTGGGAAGTGGCAGGATGCGGGAAAACCAACCAGGTACTGCAGGAGATCTATGCAGAATTAGGGAGTCTCCCGGACAATACGGGAGAGTGGGCAAGTATGATTAAAACAACCTAAATTATCCACTACAAAGCATACAAGTACAATAGTCAATTTCTGAAAGCAAATCTACATGCTCCAGACTGAATTGAATATTCCCCAGAGCAGGGCCATCTTAACAACATTACGGGCCCCCGGGAAAAGCAGTGCATCGGGGGCCCTATATATATATATATATATATATATATATATATATATATATATATATATGGGCCTCGATGCACTGCTTTTTTTAAATGTACTCGCTCAGTGACCCTTGAAGTTTTTCTTTTGCAGGATTATTTATTTTATTAAGAGACTTGCCTATGGGGCCCCCTTGCCCCTGGGGCCCCCGGGCACCTGCCCATGGTGCCCAATGGAAAAGATGGCCCTGCCCCAGAGAATACTAAGTAACACCATAGAAATGAACTGACAACTATAATTTTCTGCTGATGAAAACAAGTTCTGTGAATAGAGAGGGAGAGGGGGCTCTTCATATATATCTAATGCATGCTACTGTGCATTAAGGTTCTAGCATAAAAATAATAATTGCAAATAACTTTTCTCATGGGCTAATATCTACACATTATCCTTTACTTTGAGTTGACCTTTCAGTTTGCATTTCTTGCTGTTGCTTCCAATTTATGACCCTGTATCTTCAGTTTCTCTATTTCTCACTCTAAAATGATCTTGTTTTTAGATATCTACAGATCAATATGGATCATTTATGAGTAACCACAAGAGAAATTAACTCTTAAAAGGTTGGCCCAATAAGTACATTTTATCTTTAAAAAATAAATGGCTAAATAAATATTATTATTTTTTTAGGTGACCTGGAAACAAATTCAAGACAAAATGCACATATTATACTATCCATTTTCTTGTTATTTAGTACTGATACTACCATCACCAAAAACAACCTCAGTAATATAAGACAGTATAAGTGTGGCTAAGAGCTGGCTAAATCCTATTTCCCATACAGTCATTGTACCAGGTACCTACACTGAAGGGGATTTAGACACTTCACTGTGAGCTGGCTAAATCCCCTTCCAATTCATGACCCGGCCAGCAGGGGGCCAAAAGGTACCTTCAGTGAAGGGGATTTAGCTGGCTCACACTGAGTGTGCTATTTCCCATGCAGTGTATGTACCAGGTACCTTCGGTGAAGGGGATTTAGCTGGCTCACACTGAGCTGGCTAAATCCCCTTCGAGTTCATGACCCGGCCAGCAGGGGGCCAAAAGGTACCTTCGGTGAAGGGGATTTAGCTGGCTCACACTGAGTGTGCTATTTCCCATGCAGTGTAGGTACCGGGTACCTACGCTGAAGGGGATTTAGTCGCAACCATTACACGTCATGTTATGTATCCTCTGTGGGTGGGGGCAGCAGGGACTACATTACCCATCATCCTCCGCGGCTGGTCATGTGATCAGTTAGGTCTGTCCCTGTGCTGCAGACTCACACTCAGCACTGACCCCTCTCACCTGGTCCAGTACAAGGTCCTGGTGTCCTCACACAACCACTGAGCTTCTGACCCTGCTCTGGTGTTCAGGGTGTAAATCTCTGGGCAAATCAGTGGCTTCATCCTGGTGGTCTCTTAAGATGACCTTCATCAGTGCTGAGTTACATGATAAGACCTCTGTGTGCAGATTACTGGTTTACTGTGTTATATTATTATAGTGACAGGTTTTGGTGTCGCCCGTTCTCTGCTGGACCAGAGCCCGTCCTCAGTGCTCAGGATGGACAAGGGCAGGAATGAGATGATATTAAACCTCACCCTGGAGATCACCTCCCTGCTGACTGGAGAGGTGAGGGGTTCTGGGAGTGTCACAGTGACATCACTATTATCTCTATTAATAAAACATGAACCTGACTGGAAAAGTGAGGGATACTAGGAATTTATTTAGTGATATTTATTATTATTATCTCTTGCAATACATAGAATTACACAGTAGTGAAGAAGACGCCTGGGGAGTGTGTGACACCCAACAGTTGTCTCCGTGTGTCAGGAGGATGGAGCAGGACCCAGAGCCCCATCACGGAGCCTCCACCTCACTCACTGATACATGAGAGAAACAATGACCAGAGGATTCTAGAACTCACCAACAAGATCATTCAGCTGCTGACTGGAGAGGTGACTGCTGGGAATGGGACATTATACAGTAACACCAGGGGATGTGTCTGGGTGATGACTGTATCATTGTGTGTGTCAGGTTCCTATAAGGTGTGAGGATGTCACTGTCTATTTCTCCATGGAGGAGTGGGAGTATTTAGAGGGACACAAGGATCTGTACAAGGACGTGATGATGGAGAATCGCCAGACCCTCACATCACTGGGTAAGAGGATACTTTAATTTATTGCAAAGGAGAGAGCAGCGAGAAAAACCACCTATATACACATCATCTGATAATCACATATAAACAATGTATTCAGTCACTTTGTGTCTCCTACAGATGGATCCAGTAACAGAAATACCCCAGAGAGATGTCCCCATCATCTTTATTCCCATAATTGTACAGAGGTAAGCCACAATATCTCGCAGGAATACCAGGTAGATGGAATTGAGGGTCTTACCAAATACAACATACTAAAGTACTATATGATCTGTGGGTCATATACACTGATATTCTTCTCTTTGATCTCAATTTACTGGACACTTATGGTCTATTTAGGGAGAAGACCTGACTGTTATTGAGGGAGAAATAAATACGGATGTTAGGGGTGATCAGCAGTGTAAGGAGGAGGAAATCCCTACAGATATCAGCACAGGTGAGTATTAAACGCTAATGACAAAATGTCACACATTTCCTAGTTCCTACTGCTCCTTCCACTGTCAGTACAAACTAATGAGAAAAACGGTTCTGAACTGTGGGGGAGTCAGGAGCCCTCATCCCCTATTAGACTCCTGCTCTCCTCACATCTTATCATTGTGTTACCAGACCAGAGATCTGACAAGTCTTCTGCCCACACTCTGGTGTTTCTCATATAGCTCAATACAGGGGACTCTAATTTGATCTTTACTCACAGACTCCTGACTCACCCTAGTGATCCAGTCACTGACCAGAGACACAGTGTGATATTCATATGTCAGCTTTTGCTGCAGAAATGTACGTTTATCAGTACAGTACACTCATATTATGGGAGTGTTGTATTTCAGTATGTTCATCATTGCGCAAAAAAACATGACTTGTACAGATGTTTATATCAACAGACATATATTTAATTCCCAGCAGATATGCACAGCATCAGGAATACCTTGGAGGTACATCTCCATTCATCTCCAGGATGGGAAATAGAAGATAAAGTCACACAAGATTCTCCGGATGCAAACCCTAGTACTCCGAATATACCTCAAGTACTCCACAGTGCAGATCTGTCATCTGATCCTTCTAGTTATGAGCAATGTTTTATTGATAAATTAGATATTAGTACACTTAGTAAAGCTCATAAAGAACAGAAAGTATTTTTTTGTCCAAAATGTGGGAAATGTTTCACTCAAAAATCGCATTTTGCTATTCATAAAAGAATTCACAGAAATGAGAAGCCATTTCCATGTTCTGAATGCGGAAAAAGGTTTAAATTGAAATCTGAGCTTAATAAGCATAAAATATATCACCGTAAGAAGCCACTTTCATGTTCAGAGTGTGGGAAAAGCTGTAGACTTAAATCAAATCTTATTATACATCAGAGGATTCACACAGGTGAGAAACCATTTTCATGTTCTGAATGTGGGAAATGTTTTGCTCAAAAATCAGTTCATGATAGACATCAGAGAAAACACACAGGAGAAAAACCATTCACATGTTCTCTGTGTTTAAAGTGTTTTTCGCTGAAATCAAATCTTATAACGCACCAGAGAATTCACACAGGTGAGAAGCCTTTTCCATGTTCAGAATGTGGGAGATGTTTTGCAACAAAGGGTTACCTTGTTCAACACCTAAGAACTCATACAAGTGGGAAACAGAATTTTGTAAGCCAAAAGAAATCTAAAAAACAGCAGCAAAAATATAGTTAAAAACAGCTTTTTATGCCCCCCCTCCTGCAGCCTATCTATTTCTGGTTTATGTCTTATGTTTCTGTTTGGTGTTTTCATTATATGTAAGCAATGTTGATTGTACAACTGTGTGATATTATTAATTGCATCCAGTATATATTGTTGTTTCTGTTTTGTTTTACTTTAAAAACATAATAAAAAATGTCAAGTTTTAACAAAAAAAACAAAACGGGCCTTTACAAATTTTTATATAAACTTTTTATATAAACTTTTTATAAAGAGCCTTCTCCAGATGGTAGTAGATAGGCAATATGGTTTCATACATAGGTGTTCCCGGTTGGAAACTTTGGGTTTGGGGTACAATGGATTAATAACATGTGAAACTCAGGTTGTCAAACAAGTATATTGTTTATTTTGTGAAATATATATTATAAAAGAGTAATATAATACAAAAGAAAGTTAAAATAGTACAAAGAGTAAATATAAGAAAATACTTAGCTGCTAAAAATATCCTAGGACCCCGTCTTTCTCCATGCAGCTTATGGCACATGAACTAGAAAGCTAGGAAAAATGAAAAGGAAACAGGTTCTTGGCATCCCTGCAGTGATCCAAGCTGAGGCGATGTTCTGTCGCAGTTACCTTGCTTTTATTAACCAGGACCCTAAAATCATTTACACATAAGGTGTAGGTGTTCAGACATTCTATTGGTTTGCTACTGATAAGAAAGCTTGAGCATGTGTAGTAGGCCCAAAGACACCTTCCTGAGAAAATGTGTAGACGTTTCTAGAAAGGCCTTGATTATATTAGCATTGCAAAATCACTTATATAAACCTTAAATCAATACGCACATGAAAGTATAAACGACAGAATGGGATTTCAGCAGTCATTTTCTCAAAATAGGTATACTGGATGTTGTTTATATCAAAGTACTGTCGTTTTACAGTGTTGGTAGAGTGAGATCTGTATCAAATATCCTATAACTATATCTGTGCTGCACTCCCCCCAATGACCAGCATATTATAACAAAAGTACCAATCATTTCACCCACCAGTGCCCAGCATCAAATACCCAAAAAGTATACAACCAGCTGTGCCCAACGTAATATATGCATATTTTGATGAGCAGTATAGAGCGATCAGCTACAACATTAAAACCACTGACAAGTGAATAACATTGATTATATTATTACAATGGCACCTGTAAAGGGGTGGGATATATTAGGCAGTAAGTGAACAGTCAGTTCTTGAAATTGATGTGTTGGAAGCAGGAAAAATAGGCAACTGTAGGGATCTGAGTGACTTTGACAACGGACACATTGTGAAGGCTAGACAACTGGGTCAGAGACCACTCCAAAATGGCAGATCTTGTGGGATGTACTTGGTTTGCAGTGGTTACTATCTACCAAAAGTGGTCCAAGGAAGGACAACCGGTGAACCGGCGACAGGGTCATGGGCAGCCAAGGCTCATTGATACACATGAGGAGCCAAGGCTCATTGGTACACATGAGGAGCCAAGGCTCATTGATACACATGAGGAGCCAAGGCTCATTGGTACACATGAGGAGCCAAGGCTCATTGATACACATGAGGAGCCAAGGCTCATTGGTACACATGAGGAGCCAAGGCTCATTGGTACACATGAGGAGCCAAGGCTCATTGGTACACATGAGGAGCCAAGGCTCATTGGTACACATGAGGAGCCAAGGCTCATTGATACACATGAGGAGCCAAGGCTAACCTGTCAGGCTGAATCCCACAGAAAAGCTACTGTTGCACAAATTGTTGAAAAAGTTAATGCTGGTAGAAAGGTGTCCGAATACACAGTGCATCACCGCTTGCTGCACAGCCAGAGAATGCTGACCCCTTTCCACCGCTGAAAGCACCTACAATGGGCACGTGAGCACCAGAACTGGACCATGGAGCAATGGAAGAATGTGGCCTGGTCTGATATATCATGTTTTCTTTTACATCATGTGGACCACCGGGTACGTTGTTTACCTGGGGAAAGGATGGCACCAGGATGGTCTATGGCAGTGGTCAGGGAACAGGGGTAAATTACCCCAAATGGGGCAAAAATTTAATTCCTGGGGGTAATGCTGCCGATTCAAATGCTGTCAGCTGGGTTGTAGACCACTTTAAATGTGAAATTGCTGTTGTACCAGAAGAACCTCAAGGGTTGGCAGAGGCACTTCTTGAGCTTCGATGGAATACTGAAGCCCGTATTGCATTTGAAAACAAAGCAGATCTGTCATATTTTTGGATGTCAACAGCTACAAAGGCATTCAAAATTGCACATGAGGAGGCAGTCAAAAAGTTGCTGCCTTTTGGAACAACCTACATTTGCGAACAAGGATTTTCCACTCTAACGAACATAAAAACAAAGCAGAGAAATCGATTGGACGCTGAAGACTGTATCCAAATTGCTCTGACATCAAAATGCCTCAATATTGATGCTCTCGTATCAAAAATGAAACAACATCATTTCTCCAAAACCTGAAGTTTTGAAGTTGAAGCTTTCAAAGAAATTTTGAATAGATTCAATAAAATTTGGAATTCCAATAATTAATAATATATGATTTCCTTCCTTTCAAATCAAGGGGGTAACGTCGGCATATCTAAATATATTTTGGCGTAAAAGGTAAACAAGTTCCCTGACCCTTGCTCTATGGGAAGAAGGCAAGCAGGTGGAGGCAGTGTGATGCTCTGGGCAATGTTCTACTGGGATACCTTGGGTCCTGGCATTCATGTGGATGTTACTTTGACATGTGTCACATATTGTTGCAGACCAAGTACATGACAACGGTTGTTCCTGATGACAGTGGCCTGTTTCAGCAGGATAATGCACCCTGCCACACTGCAAAAATTGTTCAGGAATGGTTTGAGGTCTGATTGAACTTCTGTGGGATGTGCTAGAAAAACAAGTCTGAGCCGTGGAGGCCCCACCTTGCAACTTACGGGACTTTAAGGACCTGAAGCAAATGTCTGGTGGTGCCAGACACCACAGGACACCTTCAGAGGTCTTGTGGAGTCCATGCCACGACGGGTCAGAGCTGTTTTGTTGGCACAAGAGGGACCTACACAATTTTAGGCAGGCGCTTTTAATGCTGTAGCTGATTGGTGTATGATTATATTGTCCCATATGATTAGCAGTGTACCGTGCAGAGCACCTTTCTGATGAGCAATAGATAATACACAGAACTGAATCCCTTTATGCCTTCATGTTTCTCCGAACTGAATGGAATGGGTTTTATACCTTTGTACAAAGATTCTTATTGCTGTAAATGTTTGTTAAAATAAACTTGGTCATTTAGCTTAAGCCTGTGTAAGGTTTCTCAGAACACATTGAAAACGTTCATTGTCAGTGTATTTTGACTTGCAGATTCTAGTAGAAATGCCCAATCTATAGAAAAAAATGAAATAAGCAAAAAGATATAGCGAAACATATTTTAGTAACATAGTAATGGAAATGTCAAAATGTCGCATGTATTTGTCAAAAATTATCACATGAAAAGGAATAATATAGCCCCTACTTTGCAATTTAAATGTTTTAGATGTCACTTCTGAATTCTGTGACTCATTATAAAACCATGCAGTGCACTTATAATAATACATGCTGCTCTCTTGTTTGGTGTCCTGCTGTCTTCTGGCTCTTCCTATACAGTTGTTCCCCTGAATATTCTCTCTTATTCTTTTTTGAGGTTCGTTGGAGTAATTTATCCTTTCCATTCCATATCCATATTGCAGTTTATCATCCCCGTTTCCCCATCCCAGTTCCTTGAACCCCTTTCTGCCTGGCTTTTCATTTCTTTATTACACTATGCACCTTCCATCACACTGTACCCCTTCTGTATCACACTGTGCCCCTGGTCCCCTTCTGTATCAAACTGTGCCCCTTCTGTATCACACTGTGCCCCTTCTGTATCACACTGTGCCCCTTCTGTATCACACTGTGCCCCTTCTGTATCACACTGTGCCCTTTCTGTATCACACTGCCCCTTCTGTATCAAACTGTGCCCCTTCTGTATCACACTGTGCCCCTTCTGTATCACACTGTGCCCTTTCTGTATCACACTGTGCCCCTTCTGTATCACACTGTGCCCCTTCTGTATCACACTGTGCCCTTTCTGTATCACACTGTGCCCCTTCTGTATCAAACTGTGCCCCTTCTGTATCACACTGTGCCCCTTCTGTATCACACTGTGCCCCTTCTGTATCACACTTTGCCCCTTCTGTATCACACTGTGCCGCTTCCATCACACTGCGACCCTTCCATCACACTGTGCCCCTTCTGTATCACACTGTGCCCCTGCTGTATCACACTGTGCCCCTTCTGTATCACACTGTGCCGCTTCCATCACACTGTGCCCCTTCTGTATCACACGGTTTCCCTTCTGTATCACACTGTGTCCCTGGTTCCCTTCTGTATCACACTATGCACCTTCCATCACACTGTGCCCCTTCTGTATCACACTGTGTCCCTTCCATCACACTGTGCCCCTTCTGTATCACACTGTGCCCCTAGTCCCCTTCCATCACACTGTGCCCCTTCTGTATCACACTGTGCACCTTCCATCACACTGTGCCCCTTCTGTATCACACTGTGCACCTTCCATCACACTTTGCCCCTTCTGTATCACACTGGTCCCCTTCTGTATCACACTGTGCCCCTTCTGTATCACACGGTTTCCCTTCTGTATCACACTGTGTCCCTGGTTCCCTTCTGTATCACACTATGCACCTTCCATCACACTGTGCCCCTTCTGAATCACACTTTGCCCCTTCTGTATCACACTGTGCCGCTTCCATCACACTGCGACCCTTCCATCACACTGTGCCCCTTCTGTATCACACTGTGCCCCTTCTGTATCACACTGTGCCACTTCTGTATCAAACTGTGCCCTTTCTGTATCACACTGTGCCCTTTCTGTATCACACTGCCCCTTCTGTATCACACTGTGTCCCTGGTCCCCTTCTGTATCACACTGTGCCCCTTCTGTATCAAACTGTGCCCCTTCTGTATCAAACTGTGCCCCTTCTGTATCACACTGTGCCCCTTCTGTATCACACTGTGTCCCTGGTCCCCTTCTGTATCACACTGTGCCCCTTCTGTATCACACTGTGCCCTTTCTGTATCACACTGCCCCTTCTGTATCACACTGTGTCCCTGGTCCCCTTCTGTATCACACTGTGCCACTTCTGTATCAAACTGTGTCCCTTCTGTATCACACTGTGCCCTTTCTGTATCACACTGTGCCCTTTCTGTATCACACTGCCCCTTCTGTATCACACTGTGTCCCTGGTCCCCTTCTGTATCACACTGTGCCCCTTCTGTATCAAACTGTGCCCCTTCTGTATCACACTGTGCCCCTTCTGTATCACACTGTGCCCCTTCTGTATCACACTTTGCCCCTTCTGTATCACACTGTGCCGCTTCCATCACACTGCGACCCTTCCATCACACTGTGCCCCTTCTGTATCACACTGTGCCCCCGCTGTATCACACTGTGCCCCTTCTGTATCACACTGTGCCGCTTCCATCACACTGTGCCCCTTCTGTATCACACGGTTTCCCTTCTGTATCACACTGTGTCCCTGGTTCCCTTCTGTATCACACTATGCACCTTCCATCACACTGTGCCCCTTCTGTATCACACTGTGTCCCTTCCATCACACTGTGCCCCTTCTGTATCACACTGTGCCCCTAGTCCCCTTCCATCACACTGTGCCCCTTCTGTATCACACTGTGCACCTTCCATCACACTGTGCCCCTTCTGAATCACACTTTGCCCCTTCTGTATCACACTGGTCCCCTTCTGTATCACACTGTGCCCCTTCTGTATCACACGGTTTCCCTTCTGTATCACACTGTGTCCCTGGTTCCCTTCTGTATCACACTATGCACCTTCCATCACACTGTGCCCCTTCTGAATCACACTTTGCCCCTTCTGTATCACACTGTGCCGCTTCCATCACACTGCGACCCTTCCATCACACTGTGCCCCTTCTGTATCACACTGTGCCCCTTCTGTATCACACTGTGCCACTTCTGTATCAAACTGTGCCCCTTCTGTATCACACTGTGCCCTTTCTGTATCACACTGTGCCCTTTCTGTATCACACTGCCCCTTCTGTATCACACTGTGTCCCTGGTCCCCTTCTGTATCACACTGTGCCCCTTCTGTATCAAACTGTGCCCCTTCTGTATCAAACTGTGCCCCTTCTGTATCACACTGTGCCCCTTCTGTATCACACTGTGTCCCTGGTCCCCTTCTGTATCACACTGTGCCCCTTCTGTATCACACTGTGCCCTTTCTGTATCACACTGCCCCTTCTGTATCACACTGTGTCCCTGGTCCCCTTCTGTATCACACTGTGCCACTTCTGTATCAAACTGTGCCCCTTCTGTATCACACTGTGCCCTTTCTGTATCACACTGTGCCCTTTCTGTATCACACTGCCCCTTCTGTATCACACTGTGTCCCTGGTCCCCTTCTGTATCACACTGTGCCCCTTCTGTATCAAACTGTGCCCCTTCTGTATCACACTGTGCCCCTTCTGTATCACACTGTGCCCCTTCTGTATCACACTTTGCCCCTTCTGTATCACACTGTGCCGCTTCCATCACACTGCGACCCTTCCATCACACTGTGCCCCTTCTGTATCACACTGTGCCCCCGCTGTATCACACTGTGCCCCTTCTGTATCACACTGTGCCGCTTCCATCACACTGTGCCCCTTCTGTATCACACGGTTTCCCTTCTGTATCACACTGTGTCCCTGGTTCCCTTCTGTATCACACTATGCACCTTCCATCACACTGTGCCCCTTCTGTATCACACTGTGTCCCTTCCATCACACTGTGCCCCTTCTGTATCACACTGTGCCCCTAGTCCCCTTCCATCACACTGTGCCCCTTCTGTATCACACTGTGCACCTTCCATCACACTGTGCCCCTTCTGAATCACACTTTGCCCCTTCTGAATCACACTTTGCCCCTTCTGTATCACACTGGTCCCCTTCTGTATCACACTGTGCCCCTTCTGTATCACACGGTTTCCCTTCTGTATCACACTGTGTCCCTGGTTCCCTTCTGTATCACACTATGCACCTTCCATCACACTGTGCCCCTTCTGTATCACACTGTGTCCCTTTCATCACACTGTGCCCCTTCTGTATCACACTGTGCCCCTTCTGTATCACACTGTGCCCCTTCTGAATCACACTTTGCCCCTTCTGTATCACACTGTGCCGCTTCCATCACACTGCGACCCTTCCATCACACTGTGCCCCTTCTGTATCACACTGTGCCCCTGCTGTATCACACTGTGCCCCTTCTGTATCACACTGTGCCGCTTCCATCACACTGTGCCCCTTCTGTATCACACGGTTTCCCTTCTGTATCACACTGTGTCCCTGGTTCCCTTCTGTATCACACTATGCACCTTCCATCACACTGTGCCCCTTCTGTATCACACTTTGCCCCTTCTGTATCACACTGTGCCCCTTCCATCACACTTGTGCCCCTTCTGTATCACACTTTACCCCTTCTGTATTACACTGTGCCCCTTCTGTATCACACGGTTTCCCTTCTGTATCACACTGTGCCCCTTCTGTATCACACTGTGCCCCTTTCATAACACTGTACCCCTTCCATCACACATATCCATATTGCAGTTTATTATCCCCATTTCCCCATCCCAGTTCCTTTAACCCCCTTTCTGCCTAGCTTTTCCATTTCTTTATTACACTATGCACCTTCCATCAAACTGTACCTCTTCCGTATCATACTGTGCCCTTGTCCCCTTCTGTATCACACTATCACCCTTCTGTGTCACACTGTGTCCCTGGTCCCCTTCTTTATCACACTATGCCCCTTCCATAACACTGTGCCCCTTTCTTAACACTGCGCCCCTTCTGTATCACACTGTACCCTATTCATCACACTATACACTGTGCCCCTTCTGTATCACTCTATGCACCTTCCATCACACTTTGCCCCTTCCTTAACACTGTGCCCCTTCTGTATCACACTATGCACCTTCCATCACACTGTGCCCCTTCTGTATCACACTGTGCCCCTTCTGTATCACATTGTACCCCTTCTGTATCACACTGTGCCCCTTCTGTATCACACTGTGCCCCTTCTGTATCACACTGTACCCCTTCTGTATCACACTGTGCCCCTTCCATCACACTGTACCCCTTCTGTATCACACTATGCACCTTCCATCACACTGTACCCCTTCTGTATCACGCTTTGCCCCTTCCTTAACACTGTGGCCTTTCTGTATCACACTGTGCACCTTCCATCACACACCAAGTGCTGCTGACCAGTACTACATTGCTGAAAGTTGCAGAGAGAGACACTTGGGTCCATTCCACCCACTGCAGGAGAGTCTGTAACCCGGAGAAAGTGCAAGATAAAACTAAGACCAACGACATAGATCTGTCACTTGTGAGTCTGTTCCGGGAGACCTAAAGCCTGCAGTCGAGACACCTGAACCAGAGACGTTGCCTCAGAACTATCTTTCCAGCGATGGAGTGGCAGTTTTTGTTTTTCTTTTGTTCCAGGATTTTCCTTGTTTTTACTTTTTCTAGGACATTCTATTTTTGTGAAGGAGGATGGAGGACGGAGGAGGGTTCTGGTAGTGATACGGATGAGATGGAGGCAGAAGAAAAGTTATTAGAATACTCAGAGCACTCCATTATCAAGCTTGGTCCGGGGGTTATGAAAAGGTCTGCTAGCTCAGGAACTCGGAGGCAGTGTGAGGGGCTATTGTCTGATGAGTATTGTATCTGCAAGTTCTGCGACTCCCTAGTTGAAGAGAGATGCATCCAACGATGCCAGTCCCCCAGTACTCTGAATATAGGCGGGCATCCTTTGGAGGATTATCACTCCCTGGTGGGTAAGGTGCTAAACCAAACTGAGTGTTGGGTGTGCTCTCACGTGCCGCAAGGACAGCATAATATAGGACTAGTGCCATTCCCTCTAAACATATCCGAAGTACTCGAGTTGAGGGGTGGGAGGCCCATAGACGGGAGGTACAATAACACTAGGTCCCCTAGTCTGACGCTTCGACAATACTCCATAGATCTTTGCTGTGCCTAAACATATCTCATGCAAAGCGCCTGGAGAATTGGGAGGCTGACCCATCAGATCAGACAATGACTCGCCACACTCATTTTAGAGGGAGACTCACAAGGTCACCAATAGGCAGGAATGTTGATGGAAGTCACAAATTAGGGCGTATAACCAAACATAAGAAGGTATCCATTGGAAAAGTCTCTATAGATAATTGTAAGAATGTCATCCATGCGGACACGTGTCTCGAGCAAATGAAGACACTAGGCATGGGTAGTTTTAGCAAAACTCTGTGTGATATAATTAATGGGCATACTGTTCCTTATGTTCTCCCTGATGATGTGTATTTTGTTTGTGGAAGGAAAGCTTATTCCTGGGTGACTCCGAGTTCCAAGGGCTTGTGCTTCTTAGCTAAACTGGTTCCTGAAATCATGACTATTACTCATGAAGAATTGGTTGGTATTCACAAGACTACATCACCACCATACATACACACACAGTATGAACACCGTGGCAAGAGAAATATGATTCCTGGTGAGGAACCCATAGCTACAAAATTGATTAGTGAAACTGCTGGTTTTCAAGTTATGGTTGCTCTAGATCTCACCAGGACCGCTCGGGGAACATTAAACTTTAAATATATCCAAGACCTAGCTAAATTAATAGATAATATCACCTAGATGTATGATGACACTTTCAGGTATACTGGAAGGGAGCTACAAGCGTACAAGAAGGAGTTGGTGCAACATAGACTGGTACTAAACTATCTCACCTCTATTACTGGGGGGTACTGTGTGACACTGGCCACCCAGTTCGGTGTCAAATGTTGCTCGTACATCACCAATAATACGGATGACCCTAAGGAGGTTATAGACCGGAAGATGGATGAAATTCTGCAACTGAAATGGGAATTTCGAAGGAACCATAACTCTTCGTTATATGAGGTCGGGGAAAGGGTGGCAGGTTGGTTCTCGTGGTTGAACCCTGTGAAATGGTTCTCCGGTCTGGGGGAGTGGGTACAGGAAATGATTGCGAGTGTAGGTAAGCTCCTTCTCCTTATACTGGGTGTCATCTGAGCGATTGGTTTATGTGTCAAATGTGTTCCTACTGTGTTTAAGTGTGGAAAACGGTCTCATAGGAGTAACACTGAGAGCGAGACAGAAAGGGTGGTACCAGATACTGAGATCATGGTCTGTGAAGAAGTATTGTATAATCCTGAACTTGAAACAGTGATTGGGTGATAGTTTATTACACTATCAAAGGGTGGAGTTGTCGAAGTCAGCAAATTGGATAAAGTCATTTAAATTAAAATCGAGCAAACTTGGTTGTTTTTGTCTGAAAAGATGCGTACGGCACGCTACGGTGTAAAAGGGCGTACGCAGCTGCAACACGTGGCAGCTACAGTATTTAGCCTTTTACATACATTCGCACAAACACGCATACTTGTAAAATAGTACACATTAATGGTAGTTGCAACACATAGTCATTTATGTCGAAATATAGTAGTATTTATGTGTTATATTATAAGTTATATGCACATTAGTGAACTATATGGAACAGGTTGAAGGAATCAAATCATGTGTGGTATCATAATAAACCTCTTAACATTTTCTACTGTTCGGTTCACTCTGCGAAGGAATCGCAGAGTGCATACACAAGTTATGAATGATAGGGAATTATGAACTACTTAAGACTAAGGAATCTTGGCGGGAAGAGCCGAGCATACCCCCTGGAGAGATGACCCCCACCTTTGGATTCCTTAGGATGAACTAGCCAATGATTGACAACCCCTTGGACCTTCCTGAAACCTGGACCAATAGAAGCAAGCTATACCATCTTCATTGTTTTACTGTATTCCTGTGTGCATATAAGCAGCAGCTTCTCATCTAGTGTGCAGACATCTTGTCCCCAGACTTCAGGATTGAATGACTGCACACTGGATCCAGAGCGCCTGCGATAAGTAACGGCTGTACTTATTAATACTTTGCTTGAATATATTCTGCTACCTTAAGAGAATAAATCTTTGTGCGTTGGAAACACAAATCGAGATTCGACAATCGTTATTGGTTAGCGACAATACGCACTAAACAACACATATGAAGTTAGAGAGGAATTTTAATATTCTTCTGGATTATGTATTACCTAGGTGTCAAGGTAACTCTCAATCATGCCCTATGTGACAGAAGGGGTTTAGATTCACACTATCTATTGCATTAATGTGTATTTCAATGTAAGCCTATACATAGTGCAAGGCTTTACATTACCTATTATGTTGTCACAGATGCACGCCTCATTATAATAACTATCTTATAATTGCCAACTCTTCTGTCTGGGACATCCCCGAATATGGTGGAGTTCTATCAGACTCTCGCAAGAGCAGGTTTGATCCTGGGCGGAGGCGGGCTTAATGACGTGACTCGCATTATGGTCCCGCCCCCTGCTGTGCAATACAGCGAATCTCAGCATTGCACATCAAGGGGTGGGTCCAAGGTCACCCCGGGCTCTCCCATGCTTATCTCCCGGAGGGGAGTTGTTAAAAGTTGTCCTGTCTGATATTTATATATCCACATATACACATAACATGGTAAGGACATTCATACCAAACAGGATGTCATTAAAACACATGTTATTTGAGATATATTGTGTGAGAAATTATTTTCTATACAAGCTCCAACCTTGAATGAAACACACATTGAATTATGTATTTAAATTTAGTGGTGCTGCCATCTACTGTTATATATAATAATCACATATTGTGTGCTGGGGTAGAGTAATACTGCCATCTACTGTTATATATAATAATCACATATTGTGTGCTGGGGTAGAGTAATGCTGCCATCTACTGTTATATATAATAATCACATATTGTATGCTGGGATAGAGTAATTCTGCCATCTACTGTTATATATAATAATCACATATTGTGTGCTGGGGTAGAGTAATACTGCCATCTACTGTTATATATAATAATCACATATTGTGTGCTGGGGTAGAGTAATACTGCCATCTACTGTTATATATAATAATCACATATTGTATGCTGGGATAGAGTAATTCTGCCATCTACTGTTATATATAATAATCACATATTGTATGCTTGGGTAGAGTAATGCTGCCATCTACTGTTATATATAATAATCACATATTGTATGCTTGGGTAGAGTAATGCTGCCATCTACTGTTATATATAATAATCACATATTGTATGCTTGGGTAGAGTAATACTGCCGTCTACTGTTATATATAATAATCACATATTGTATGCTTGGGTAGAGTAATACTGCCGTCTACTGTTATATATAATAATCACATATTGTATGCTGGGGTAGAGTAATTCTGCCATCTACTGTTATATATAATAATCACATATTGTATACTTGGGTAGAGTAATGCTGCCATCTACTGTTATATATAATAAACGCATATTGTATACTTGGGTAGAGTAATGCTGCCATCTACTGTTATATATAATAAACGCATATTGTATACTTGGGTAGAGTAATGCTGCCATCTACTGTTATATATGATAATCACATATTGTGTGCTTGGGTAGAGTAATACTTACATCTACTGTTATATATGATAATCACATATTGTATGCTTGGGTAGAGTAATACTGCCGTCTACTGTTATATATAATAATCACATATTGTATGCTTGGGTAGAGTAATACTGCCGTCTACTGTTATATATAATAATCACATATTGTATGCTGGGGTAGAGTAATTCTGCCATCTACTGTTATATATAATAATCACATATTGTATACTTGGGTAGAGTAATGCTGCCATCTACTGTTATATATAATAAACGCATATTGTATACTTGGGTAGAGTAATGCTGCCATCTACTGTTATATATAATAAACGCATATTGTATACTTGGGTAGAGTAATGCTGCCATCTACTGTTATATATGATAATCACATATTGTGTGCTTGGGTAGAGTAATACTTACATCTACTGTTATATATGATAATCACATATTGTATGCAGGGGTAGAGTAATGCTGCCATCTACTGTTATATATAATAATCACATATTGTATGCTTGGGTAGAGTAATACTGCCGTCTACTGTTATATATAATAATCACATATTGTATGCTTGGGTAGAGTAATACTGCCGTCTACTGTTATATATAATAATCACATATTGTATGCTTGGGTAGAGTAATACTGCCGTCTACTGTTATATATAATAATCACATATTGTATGCTTGGGTAGAGTAATACTGCCGTCTACTGTTATATATAATAATCACATATTGTGTGCTTGGGTAGAGTAATACTGCCATCTACTGTTATATATAATAATCACATATTGTGTGCTTGGGTAGAGTAACGCTGCTCTCTGCTGTTATATATAATAATCACATATTGTGTGCTTGGGTAGAGTAATGCTGCTGTCTACTGTTATATATAATAATCACATATTGTATGCTTGGGTAGAGTAATGCTGCCATCTACTGTTATATATAATAATCACATATTGTGTGCTTGGGTAGAGTAATGCTGCCATCTACTGTTATATATAATAATCACATATTGTGTGCTTGGGTAGAGTAATGCTGCCATCTACTGATATACAACAGTAGAAAGATTGAAGGCTATAATTCTGAAGATATGTTCTATGACCAGTCTGGTATGTCACTATCACTCTCAATGTTTTTGGTGAATGGCTTCAGCTATTTTTTCTGGAAAGCAGTTGTGGCAGGATGGGCTTGTTCTGCTTCTCGTCAGTTTATCTGTGGTTTTACTGCCTAGACTGTCGGAAACCTGTCACCACTGACTACTCTTAATGGTGTTACTCGGCCACAAGATACTTGCCCGCTGTGAGAGCTAGCTGCACACCAGTTGTAGGAGAGTAGTCATTCCCAGCACCTGAAACAGCTTACTTCTGAGTGTTGCGTTTAGCTGCTGCAGAGGCGCACGTAGGGGGGGTTTCTGGTTATCTAAGTGCCGCACATAGCGGCACTGTACTATACAGCAGCCGCTGTCAAAGAAGCGTCAGGCGCTTCTTTGACAACTTCGCGGCTGCTGTATAGTACAGAGCTGCCTATCCGCAGCAGCTCTCTCGCGTGGTTTTTTTTTGGGTGGGGGGGAAACCTCCCCCCTAACAATCCTGCGTGCGCCCCTGTTGTTGGTGTCTGTGGATGGTTCCTCCTGACCGCTTACTTTGGATTCTGACTGCTGGGATGCAGGCAGAGGGTTGACTCTGTCTCATGTGTGACAAAGCTACCCACTGAAGAAGTCATCGTTCCTTCCAGTTATGACATCTTTGCTATCTATAGTGTCCTCTTGATAAAGCTTTTCTTGAAGTGAAACGTACGTTGGGGGTTACGGGTAGTCAACGTCAACACTGACGTCATACCCGGAAGTGGTGCCGCGAGCCCTCTCATACCACGGAATATGTGGTCAGTCATTTAGGAATTCATGAGGAATAGCGCCTGTCATGTATTTAGTAAGGGTATGCATGGCAATTGATATAGCTAGTCTATGCAATCCATATGTAGGTGAATAATGTATGAGCATCAAATCCCATCCCACCATTAGTTAGGGATGTCTAGGGGAGGCATAATGGCACATATCTGGTTGGGATAGTATCTCATTCAATTAATGCTGGTTCGGTACTTCTGAACAATAAATACCACTATATCAATATCTTGCACAGTGACAGCAATTTTTAGATTTTTGGATCAATATTAGAATCCATTCCCACCAGCACTTATATCCCATATAGATTTTCAGTAATGTGACTTAACCCAATATCACATACTATATTATTCCAAGGAGATGTAGCTATATATATATATATATATATATATATATATCAGTATTTATAGGTTCAGTGTCTAACTGGTATCCATTTTCTCCTTTATGCTCTCCCTATGACAAGGGATACCAATACTAATTTTCTCACCTGCCCAAATATATCGTTACAACCATACAATTCTTTACCTGGCTCCACTATCCTATGTTTTTAATACACTACTATTTTTTTCTTACACAATATCTTTTCCTTTTTTAATATTTCACTTTTTTACCAATGAGGTTATATAACATCATTTGGATATTATTATTATTATTAATTTTTATTTATAGGGCGCCACTAGGTGTCCGTAGCGCCGCACAGGGACAAACGAAATTACAATACAAGGAGAGACAGCACAGTACAGTAAACAATAAGCACAGTAACTCCGTGAGCTCAAAGCACAACAAGGGCGGGGGAGGGGAGAGGGGAAGGTCTGCATACGACGGAGCCCAATAGGGAGGGCACAGATTATAGGGAGACCCCCAGGGGGGGAGAGGAGGGAGCAGGAGGGGACAGGGGGAAGAGGGTCCTCGAGGAGGACGGCAAGGTTGCTGGAGAGCAGAGTTAACAATGGTGAGACAGGAGGAGAGGTGACCCTGCTCAAAGGAGCGTACAATCTAAGGGGTGAGGTAGACAGACAGAGAGACACAGGGGAGAGAGGGAGGAATGGAGGATAGGGGAAGGGGAATGAAGGGGAAGAGGCAGAAGAAAAGGTAGGTAATTAAATGGGAGACTGGAAGGCTTTACGAAAAAGGTGGGTTTTTAAAGCCCGTTTGAAACTGGACAGATTAGGGGAAGTTCTGATGGAGGGAGGGAGCTTGTTCCAGTGGAGGGGGGCAGCGCAGGTGAAGTCTTGAATAGGCGCATGGGAGGAGGTGATCAGGGGAGAAGAGAGGCGACGGTCATTGGTAGATCGGAGAGGACGGGATGGAGCATGAATTTTTTTAGATATGTTTTTAGAATCATTATTAAAGGCTTTTACCCAAAACTATTAATAGTAATTATTGAGTTACTTTCTATGGATAGGAGTGCTGATACAATCCATCTCTCTCTTGGTTTTTTCTCATATTCAAATATGGAAGGAGCACTCCCTCATCTATATGGATAATGATTTCTATATATCAATGAGGTATATTCTGGCTCTGTGAGGACAATGCATGTTTTTTTCTTTAGCTATCTATAGTGTCGTCAGCAAGACGATAGCTACAATAGGTGTAAGTTTACATTACATTAGACTGTGAAGCAGAATACTAAGGGGACAGCACAGAAGCATTGTACATGAAAGAAAGGGAATCTGCTCCTGGCCGAGCAAACATTCTCTTCACAAACACTGATGGGTAGCAGCAGATTCATTTCTATCAGTAATGTCTGCAAGCTGGGTAGCAGACTGTAAGGTTGATAGGGTTACATTAAAGAATGCACAGATCCATGATACAAATTCTAATTGTGTTGATCTAGTGTGACAGCTGCCAATTCAGTCTCAATCAGATAAATTCCCTGGATCACGCACCCCTATCGAGTGCTATATTAATTATTATATTAATTATAGCTACAAATCTGTAAATAATATCTGTATACACCAATCAGACACATCCTTAAAACCATTTGTCTAATATTGTGTGGTTCCCCCTTGTGCCACCAAAACATATAAATCCAAGTATAACAGGATAAATCCAAGTATTGCCAGGTGATCCTAGTCCACTCAGCCTCTGGGTGTGTCCGAGGCAGATATACTAATCACGGTATAAAGGAACAGAAATATCCCCTGTAATGTCCATAAGGGGCTGTTCAAGCAATGTCCTCATAAATTCCAGTGGAGCGGGTAAGCTCAGTCCGGGGAGGCAGTACCGTAGATCAAACGAGTAGGAACTGCCCTTGACAGGGGAAAGGTAATAACTCCTTCCGGAGTCTCTACTGTGTCCAGCAGCGTGTGTAGTGGCGTGGTGATGCAGTACCTTTTCCGGTAGTATGGCGCTACGAAAAAGTTTCCCGTACTACAGCCGCATGCACAGTTTGGATGAAGTCGTGGCCGCGACGTCTCCGTTCCATACTACCGATTATCCTTGATTATCTGGTGCTCTGATATCAGGTATCTGCTATACTGCATCAGTTTGACTCTGAATCTCACTAGTGGGGAGTCCAACTTGGGGAAGGGGGGGGGGTATATTTTAATAAATAAAAATAATGTAAATACAACAAATGATAATATAAATTTGTTATTGTCATGATACCCATGGTAGAGTGTTGTCTAGGGGTCCAAATATAGTGGTGGCCTGTCTCAGCATTAGCTGAACAGCGCCCTTGCGGAGACACTCCCATGAGCAAATTGGGGATGAGTATGAGTCTAGTTTAGAGGCAACAGCTCACAGTGAAATTAAACTACTGAATTTTATAACAAAAGAGATGCCAATTGTGTCTGGATCACTTATAAATAACTTATGGTGTAAGTTTATTTAAAGGAAATAACGCAGGGCGCTTATTTATATCATTGCAATGTACAGATTTTACAGTATCGTGTGGCACTTTGTAGAGAAATTGCATTCATTTCTGACGTATTAATTTCTGATGCAATAAGCATTTGTTGATTTTGGTAGGGAAATGACTTGTTTGGGGTTTGTAGCTTTTGTTAGAGAATTCTCAAGTTAGCAATAGAGTGGAGGAAATGTGTATTCTGCAACTGTCTGAATTAGACCTTTTGATGTGTCCAACACACCTGAAGGCACAGGAAGGTTTAATTAGACTTGCTGTTAGATTTCCTCTGTGTCTACAACAGGATGCAGGAAATCACAGCAAGTTTTAGGATATCACAGATAAGTGTAAATATTGTTAGCTTTGCATTGCATGTAAATCCATGTTTGGGAAACATATATCGTATCCCGATACTAAAAATAACTCAGACCTCAGGGGGATGGCTTACCCTGTGAGGCTGTGTCCAAAACTGTATAAAACAGCACTGGTTTGTACTGAATGTTTCTTGTTTCATCTGACCTGATCACTGGTACCTTCAACTAGTGTGAAAGCAAATAAACATCACTTGCTTCAAAGACCTGCTTGAGAACTTCTCCATGCTGAAATTCCTGTGACCTACAGATTAGACCAAAAATCGAATCCGTTCACTGCTGTCTGAGGTTTCCAGCACCACCGCTCTACCCGCTACCCAGCAGCTCTGGCCAGTGTGATAGGCCATGGGGGATCCCCCTGCAACCCTGATCCATAGTAAGAGGTCAGGGGTACCAGCCAGGGGGTACTCTAGCAGTGACAGTTACTCAGAAGGAACCCGGTTCTGGATACCGATAAGGAGTCCAATGGTGGCAGCATTTATAAGCCCCTCCTACTGCGGTTAGAGGGCGCATTTGGGATAACGAAAGGAAACGGTTCCCAGCAACGACAGGGTGGCATAGGCAGTCCATCCTGTCACACCAATCACGAGACATAATGTAAGACTAAATAACAGGAACTTACACTAAAACAAGGAGTAACACATGCATCACAACAGAGTATTTTTTATCAAATGCTCTCACTGATGATTGGGACCATGGATAGTCTAAAAAGTTTTGATAGGACCTCTTTTTAATGCCACTCTGCAGGTAACAGGACATAGAATTTTGTCTCTTCAAGTAAGCTCACCCGAGATACCTTAATGTGTTGGCCAGGAACGTGGGCAGCCGGATATCAGGGCATTTTCCAATGGCACCTCTTGGCCAACCGACTTCCCCCTTAGAGTAATAAAGCACACCTTTTGTTGTTACCCAGACTGGGTTTTTAAAAGGATTTCTTTACAGGCGGGACTCTAAGTGTATACTAGATATTTACACAACTTTAAATTTAGGTTCAAAATATTCACATGATTCTAATAAACATCTATGAGACTTATTGGACGCAGCCTTGGTTCCTAATTAGAGGCTACAATGTTTTATGTCTGGATGTCCATGTGTCTATTAAATATTGGATCTATATGAAAGATATGGAGTCTAAGCTGAAGCTGAATGAAAAACAAAAGGGAAGCTTTGAGACGTCTGTGCTTTCAGAAGTCTGTATATTGCGAATCTGCACGGCTAACATGGCACCCCCTAATACATGCCTCCCAACATTTAAAATCACTAAATCAGGATTAAAAAAAAAGCCCATCCTTGTTCCACCAATAAATGAGCAAATGAAGGTAAAACTCCACCCAAGTTTGTGGCCCCCCCCAATCAGGAAGTCCCACCAAAATCGGGACAGTTGTGAGTTTTGCTGTCATATGTGTGTGCTACATGTCAATGACTACGATTATTGATCCAATTTACCAGACCTGTGCTGTTAACTATCTAAATGGACCATGTGGAGGAGACAATTCCCTGTATTCTATATGGGTCGTCACAATTGACGAAAGTAGTTTGCGAACTCAAAGAAGCATTGAATAGTCTTCTTAATGGTGGACTGAGACCAATCTAAAGTGTCAGAATTTTGCTGGGTCCATCTGCAGACCTTGAAAGGAAAGAATGTATCCCAAGAGGGTCACTTAAGAATCCTCAAATGTGCATTTGTGTACTGTAGCATACAATGTATGCTTCCAAAGTCAATGTAAAAAAAGAGCATTCATGGTCCAGATGCTGTAAGATGGAAGAGGTTTAAATTAAAACATTGTCAAAATAGACCACCATGTAACTACAAAGGATGTCAAAAAATGTAATTTACAAAGTTTTGGAAGACAGTGGGGGCCTTGAATAACTCAAAGGACATAACAAAGTATTCATGGTTCCCATCCATGGTGTCAAATGTTGTCTTCCACTTACATCCCTGGCCTATAAAGTTCAAATTATTGGCGCCCCAAAGCTGCAATTTGGTGAAAACACAAGCCCCTGGAATGAGGTAAAAGTAGATGGTGTAATGGAGTAAAAGTTATTTACAATTATCTTTTTCAGTCCTTTGTAGTCACTGCTGAAATGCAAAGTTCCATACTTCTTGCTCCCATAGATGTATCCCAATAGTGAGGTAGAAGGTTGAATAAAGCCATTCTCTAGATTCTCCTGGATATAGTCTTCCATTGCTTGTTTCTCCAATCTAAGTCTGGGAGCCCGACTTGCTTGCCTAACCACTGGAGGTAAGCCCACAAAAAGACTGTTCACTCTCCAACCAGTCCATATGAGAGTAGTAGGAACATGAATAAGTCAGCAGAGTCACCTTTAGGTAAAAATGGCCTCTGCAAAATGTGTAGGTGCTTATATCCAGTCCATATGGGAAACCTGCGGGGTGAATAAGAGACTCTGGGACCTGCTGAAATGTTGCTGGATCGCACTGTCAGCTACAGTGATTAATAGAGTCCAGCAGAAGTGCCCACGGATAAGGATATCGGTCAACTGCGGAGATACCTAGGAGGTCAGAGACCTACCAACAAATGTATTCCTGGGGAACCAACCTGGGCAAGGTATGTGAATAGAGTTTGTTTTGACCCCATCATCAGGAGTCAAGTGGTACGACTACACCTCAGAATAGAAAGTATTAAAAAATCCTTAATTTTTTTTTGTTTTTCCAGTATGGTCCAATACCAGTTATTAAAGTATTTCTATCGTTTTCCAATAAGCATTGTCTAAGCGATTTCTTGTGTTTCCAAAGCACAAACAATTTATTTAGATGATGCAAAAGTTTTAAAAGTTCAATACATAATTATAATACAGTACAGCTGATACCAAAGATACATACATACCGCTGCGCACTCTGCTGGATCCAGCTAGAACAGTACTTCAGGCCAGAAGACTGTGGTCAGAGAGTGACTGTGCTAGCTGGTCCCAGGGAGCTTGTATATATACACTCAGTGCTACAGAGAAAACAATACACATGACGTGGCTTGCTTCTATAGTCCCAGGCTTTCAGGAGGGTCTAGTGTAATGCAGGTCATAGGCTAGTTCAAACAACCCCCTTCAAGGGTGAAGGTCAACATTCCAGATGATTCTCCCGCCCAGAAACCAGTTCAACTAGTCTATGTGCATTTTACAGTCTGTATTACTTTAAACATTTATTCCCTAACATCGCTAACTAGAGTATGCAATGTGCGATCTCTTCGGCGAATGAACCGGACAATTGCTGATGAATAGGGGATTAAAATGATACTAAACATGACATAGTTCCTGCAACCTGAACCTTAAATATCACTAAAGTGTACATATAACCTTAATATATATATTACTATAACCGAAATATCATCTGCTCATAAATCACTGTGAAATGGAACCATTATAAATATGAAATATATAAATAAATGAATGTGAGTGCGTATTTTACCGTGTGATCGCGCCGCGCCACGTGTTACGTGGCATACTGATCGCAATCGCACGGTAAAACAATATTAACCAATATACTTTCGTTCATCCAATTATACGACGTCAACACAGTTGTACCTTTCCAATCCAGCTGTGTCCTCATCCATACAAGTCTTCCTTGGTCCAACCCAGAGCAAATGTCAAATGTAAGTTTCCAGTTATTTCCCATATATCTAATGAGTGCTCACTTCCCACCACTCAGGTACATAACAAACAGAGGGAAGAATCTTTGAATTATGCTTAAACATTGTCCATACCGGGAAATGGAAAAGGACAGGAGTCTGACAGAGAGGATATTTAACCTCCTCCTCAAATGAACTTCTGAAAAGTATGCCCGCTACGCTGCATGACAATAAGGATTATGCTCTATCAATCAAAATGCTCACATCTAAAAACAGGGTTGCACCACTGGCATTGTTGACCACAATATCCATAAAAATGACCCCTCTATCGTTTACATATAATTTTAAAGGAGACACCCTGGGAAGTATCGACTACAGTAGACCACAAATGTAACCATATACTATCTACCGTATTTCCCCATGTATAAGACGCACCTTTTTCCCCCAAATTTTGGGTCTAAAAAAAAGGTGCGTCTTATACACTGCAAGCGCTACTTACCTTAATGAAGAAATCGGCACCTGGTGTGAGAGAGGAGTCCCCACTGGCTGTTTCACAGATCGTGTCCCCGCTGGCTGTTTCTTAGATAGTGTCCCCGCTGTCTGTTTCACATATCGTGTCCCCGCTGTCTGCTTCACAGATCGTGTCCCCGCTGTCTGCTTCACAGATCGTGTCCCCGCTGTCTGCTTCACAGATCGTGTCCCCGCTGTCTGCTTCACAGATCGTGTCCCCGCTGTCTGCTTCACAGATCGTGTCCCCGCTGGCTGCTTCACAGATCGTGTCCCCGCTGTCTGCTTCACAGATCGTGTCCCCGCTGTCTGCTTCACAGATCGTGTCCCCGCTGGCTGCTTCACAGATCGTGTCCCCGCTGGCTGTTTCACAGATCGTGTCCCCGCTGTCTGCTTCACAGATCGTGTCCCCGCTGGCTGTTTTCAAACTGATTGGCAAAAGGACCTTAAGGTCCTTCAGGCGCCTCCCACAGCTGTCAGTCACATCACTGCCGATAATATCCAATGAGCCCAGCATGTGTGTCTGTATACAGTAAGCTGCACAGCGTTAATGACAATAGATCTATAGGCAGGGTTGCATTACTATACCGTAGGTTACAATACCATATACCGTTACTAATAACTTTATGTAATACATCTCTTTTTTCATTTTGGGCCCCAAAATTAAGATGCGTCTTATACATGAGTGCGTCTTATACATGGTGAAATACGGTATATGTAAAACATATGATCCTACAAGTACTAAATTATAAAGCGCAGTTAAACTCCATTTATTTTTCATACAATTCACATGAAACACACAGAATCACAGTCCTCCATTTAAACACAGCACATGTAACTCTGTTCCCAATTATTTTATTATATGCACACTCTCTGGTCACTGTTTCCAGTACAAATGCACAGTTCAGTAGCTACTGGCTCTATAATGCAATATCACAGCACAAGTCTCTACATTGTATTATTCCATAGCTTTACATATATTGCTCACAACATAAACATTATTGCTCTCACAAACAATCCACATGCTTTCCATTATGTATAACAAACACCAACTTTTATTTCCACTGCTCCCAAAAATGCACACATTAAATATAAAGCATTACCTTACTCATCTTTCCTTGTTATCACGCTTCAATGCTGGAAGCTGGGAATAACAGCTATGGAGCCCGGGTTACGAAGAAAATATATATTGATTAGAACAGGTATGAACCAGAAAATGCAGGAATTGATACGAACCGAGTATTGCTGACAATAAACAAAGATTTCTGGGTGATGCTGAGAACTGGTGACATGAAACACAACTAGTGCAAGTGGAATGGCTGAATGGAGAGAAATCAGATAGAGCGATGATGGCAGCAGCTTGTAGGAGTACCAGAGAACAGGAGAGACAAGAGAGCACAACAATGAAGAACATCAACATAACAACAATGACCAGCACAGGTAACTGGGAGAAGCAGGTATAAATAGGAGACAATTAGATGGGGATGATTAGCTTCGTTCAACAAGTTAACCCCTGGCAGTGAAAAACAGAAAAGGCACAATAGCAGAACCTCTGGTGGATTAGAGGTATTGCAGGAAATAGTAACAAGTCCAATATATTCCAAAGACAGGAGCTGCCGAGAGAAGCAGGATTCCGAGGAAGATGCAGTAGGAGCGCAGGCAGATCCTGACACTTGTATTGTAATCCATTTTATTCCGATAGAGTGAAGGATGGAGGTGGAGAGAATGAGGGAGAGGAAAAAAAAAGGGACATGATCTCTCTACAGCTGTCCGTGTGGAAAGAAGTGTTATAGAAAAAGGACTTGATGGTGTTTTTGTAGTATAAATTGCACAAAATCGCACTGTGCATGCCCATAAAGAGAATGCACACTTATGCGCCAATACATACATACACGTGTTTGGCACTTGTGCCTCCTCATGACTATAGCATGAGTACAGTAAAGGTGTGTTCACACAGATGCGTCTCATGCAGACCTGCAGAAACATGCATAAACGTCTGTTAGGAGGCGTACCCTTTGCACTTGGCGTAACCTGGCGCATAAGATACTGATGCAGAGCCAGATGATTGTTTCATTTAGAAGAGGATTTGACAAAACAAACTTCATACGGTACGCTTAATTTCAGACATTTTTATTGGGGCAAAAAAAACAAGGATACACATTCTGTCCAGTCAGTAAGGTAATCCGGTAGTATGTAGATAATATACTGACAAACCTGCAAATCCTTGATGCAATCATATTTTATCTTTCAAATACCACCTGGAAAAAGCTTTTCTATGTGAACTCTTGATCTTTGACAAAACCTTATTTCTGTGTAATCATCTCCCACAGTCAGAGCATGCAAATGGTTTCACACAAGTGAATAATCAAACTTTGATTTATAGCATTACCCATATTCAGAACATGGGAAAGTAATTAGTTTTGTGGCTTCTCTGAAGAAACATTAGTTTACAGGCATAATTTTTCCACAATCAGAAAATTAAAATGCAATTTATTTTGTGTGAAATCCCTGTTGTTTATAAGATTTATTTTTATTTAAAAATGTCTGGTCCCTTGTGTGGATTCTCTTATGTTTAACAAGATCCGATTTATAGCCAAAACATTTCCCACAGTCAGAACATGAAAATGGCTTCTCACCCGTGTGAACTCTCTTATGATGAACAAGATTTGATTTCTGTTTAAAATATTTCCCACATTCTGAGCACGAAAATGGCTTCTCATCTGTATGAATTCTCAGGTGTTGAACAAGCTGTGATTTCTCTCTAAAACATTTCCCACATTCAGGACATAAAAATGGCTTCTCACCTGTGTGAATTCTCTTATGATTAACAAGATTTGATTTCTGTGTAAAATATTTCCCACATTCTGAGCACGAAAATGGCTTCTCATCTGTATGAATTCTCAGGTGTTGAACAAGCTGTGTTTTCTCTGTAAAACATTTCCCACATTCAGGACATGCAAATGGTTTCTCACCTGTGTGAATTCTCTCATGAGTAACAAGAGTTGATTTTTGCGAAAAACATTTCCCACATTCAGTACATGCAAATGGTTTCTCACATGTGTGAATTCGTTGATGCTTCAGAAGATCCGATTTCTGTATAAAACACTTCCCACATTCAGAACACGGAAATGGCTTCTCACCTGTGTGAATTTTCTGATGTCTAATAAGATCTGATTTCTGAGAAAAATATTTCCCACATTTTTGACATGAAAATAACTTATCTCCATGAGCTGTACTATGTGTAGCAATATTCGAGTTAACAGGAGGACATTCCTCTTCATTACCGGGCTCAAGTAATATATCTGTACTGTGAAGTACTGGATATATACTTGGGGTAATGGTGCATTCTCCAGGAGAATCTCGTGTAATGTCATTTTCTTCTATTTCGCAATTTGGATATAGAATAAGATGTCCCTCAGTGGTATTCCTGCTGTGGTGTCCATCTGTAGGGAATAATATTAAAACAATGGAATAATGTTATTTCTAGATAAAGGTTACTTTTATAATAAGGAACACGCTTTAATGCTACAGTATTTTAAGCAAGAATGGGGCAGCACAGTGGCCTAGTGGTTAGCACTTCTGTCTCACAGCACTGGGGTCATGAGTTCAATTCCCAAACATGGCCTTATCTGTGTGGAGAACCCCTGTGTTTGCGTGGGTTTCCTCTCACACTCCAAAAACATACTGGTAGGTTAATTGGCTGCTATCAAAAATTGACCCTAGTCTTTCCCTGTCTGTCTGAGTGTGAGTGTGTGTCTAAATTAGGGAATTTAGACTGTAAGCTCCAATTGGGCAGGGACTGATGTGAATGAGTCCTCTGTACAGCACTGCGGAATTAGTGGCGCTATGTAAATAAATTAAATAATAGATGATGATGATATATTATGGAACAAAATCAGTTATATCCCCATATATGTAATTGACATAGATAGAATAAGTGGATGGTTCCAGAGATAAATAGCCTGGGAAATGCAGAAATACCTCTCCTTTATGTCTAGTCTCCTTCAATTCTGGGTTATTTAATGTATATACACAGTTGTGGCCAACAATCTTGCACTTTTTGAAATAACTCACAATTTCCTCTGAAATTGACAATAAAAATTATTTAGTCCCAATTCTCTGTTAATATACACAAAATGACTGCCATAAACCACTTCCTATAGCCATGGATGAGCTTCCTGCACCTCTTTACTGGCAGTTTGGTCCTCTCTTCCTGTGCAAACTGCTCCAGGTGTCCCAGATTTTAAAAGAGCCTTCTCCCATCTGCTGTTCTCAGTTCTCTCCATGTGGTTTTTTTCAGATCAGTCTCATTGCTGCCACTTCAGAACAGTCCATCGTCTCGTCTTGAACCATTCCTGGGTGTTTTCGAAGTGTGTTTGGGGTCATTGTCCTTCTGGTGGAGCCAGCTTTCTATACAGGGTTCAACATTGCACTTGAAAATGGCTCGGCAATCTCCAGAGCTCATGATACCATGCGCACATTCAAGACACTAGTGCCAGATGCAGCACAGCAACCCCAAAACATCACTGAACCTCCTCTGTGTTTGACTATAGGGATGGTGTTCTTTCATTTTGCTTTATGTAAACATAGAGATGATGTGCTTCACCAAAAATCTCCAATTTGGCTTCAACAGTTCACAGGACATTCTCCCAGAAGGAATTTGACTTGTTAACCCCTTTCATTGAGTTGGTGACAGAGGGTGTAAGTTTAAATTGCTATATCCGTAGTCTGAAGGTCAGCTCAATCTGTTTGGCAATCGATCAAGGTGAATTTTCCACCATTTGATCAGAAGTTGGCTACAGTGTCATATGCTTTAAAATTCCTAATGACATTACATACAGTGGAAATTGGAACATCAAGGTCTCTGGAGATTGATTTGCAGCCTTGAGATTGTAAATGCTTGGATACAATCTTATGTATGACCTCCTCTCTCTTCTCCATGCTCACTGCGATACACACAGGGACACTAACTGAGCTTCAAACGAGAAAAGGATTCATTCTCATGTTTAATGAGTGATTTTTATATTGAAGGCACTTGCTACTCAACACAGGTGAGTTGGGATCCAAAATGAAGGAGAATCACCTGCTTGAAATCTAATTATATTGAACTTCTTCTTAAAAAAGATTCTGCCTATTTCCTATGTTCTGTCCATAATAACTACATTTACTGTCTGCTTTTCTGGTTTAGACTTTGGTATTTGATCCTGACTTTAAAATACAAGAAAAAAAGTCCTTTGGCACTAAATATGGCAATGAATCTGAAGACCACTGCACGAGGTCTGCGTCCTCGAAAACACAATGAAATACAACAAAACACTGCAATGGTACTTCATATCACCAAAAAAATGACTACTGATGCACTGTGGATATTAAAATAAATACACATTTATTAAGACCAATAATGGTTAAAGATGGATATAATACCGCTGCTGATAATGCAATAAATACACAATACAGATTACGGATTGTGTGGAGCTATAGGAATCTATCACCAGGGCAAACGTTTCTGGAGGAAACCTTTTCGGCAACACCCATCAGCACAAATGCATAGACCAAGTGAAAAGGCACAGATCGGACGGTATACAACTTTTCCAGGCATCTGGTAAGAAAGTGCTTTCCATGTTTCACTGTGTGGATTGCTAATCCTCAGTTATTGATTTTTGTTTGCCCCTCCATTATTGACTCTTTGTTTGCTCCTCCATATATAGTCTGGATCAATTCAGGATTTATATTGCGCTACCTCACGCTATTTGATTATTATTATTATCACCATTTATTTATATAGCGCCACTAATTCCGCAGCACTGTACAGAGAACTCACTCACATCAGTCCCTGCCCCATTGGGGCTTACAGTCTAAATCCCCTAACATACACACACAGACTAGGGTCAATTTGTTAGCAGCCAATTAACCTACCAGTATGTTTTTTTTGGAGTGTGGGAGGAAGCGGAGCACCCGGAGGAAACCCACGCGAACACAGGGAGAACATACAAACTCCTCACAGATAAGGCCATGGTCGGGAATTGAACTCAGACCCCAGTGCTGTAAGGCAGAAGTGCTAACCACTTAGCCACCGTGCTGCCCAATTGATTGAGACTATTATTTGAATCAACAGTATACAAACGTTATTCTGATCGTCTGCAGAATTTTTGGAGGAACTACATTAGAATATACAACATAGGTGCACCTATATATGTACATATCTATTTGGGTTTTCTGTAGATCTAGATGATTTTTGTATCTGTGTTGTGTATTTATTGCATTATCAGCAGTGGTATTATATTCACCTTTAACCATTATTGGTCTTAATAAATGTGTATTTCTTTTAATATCCACAGTGCATTAGAAGTCATTTTTTTGGGTGATTTGAAGTACCATTGCAGTGTTTTGATCCTGACTTTGCTTGATATTGTCCGGTTCCAACTCTGGTATGGTTTATGTATCTGTCAGTTCCCTCCTAGTAGGACTCTGATGAAGGCAGTGACCTGTCGGCATGAGAGAATCCAAAACTCCACGTTAGGGTCTTTGTTGAAATCTGGGTTGCCAGCTGTGGTTAACAGGGCCTCATATGAAAACAGAGGTAAAGCCTACTTGGCATCCGTTCTCAGTTGTTACAGTTCTTCAGTTGCATACATTACATTCACTATAAGGGTCAGGAAGTCGTCTTCCTTCTTCTCCATCCCTACGGCTCTTGTGGATCTGTGTGTCAGCCGTAAGCGTAGCGACAGTGACGCAGGAGAGCTGCCTTGTTGGCAGCACCAGGGGAGAAGCCTTTGCAGCACTAAATCAAGCCCGGGATGGAAGGACATCCAGCATTGGTTACTAATAGATCGGTATAGTCTGTCTGTACTCATACCTCTTGTATGTTATGCTGCTCCCACTGTAGTGTGATTGTTTAACCCATTCATGGAAGTGTTCTATTCACTGTTGGTGCTTTGTGTTAATAAAGTTAATGCATGAATTATCAGACATTTGCCTGGGTGTGTAAATATGTTCCCACATCCACGATACTGATGGTGGGTAGCAGAGCAATGCTAGCACGGCAAGCACTAATGTGTGGAAGTCTTGGCGAGGTAATCCTGGGGCGAGTGCCCTGGTATAAGTGACACCCATTGGATTTCAGGCCTCGGTATAGTCTGTACCAACTGCTAGAGGCCAACGCCCCTGATAATCTTGAATAGGAGAATATGTGACTCTTCTGTATCTAGTGTGTATTACTCACCTGTGCTGATATCTGTAGGGATTTCCTCCTCCTTACACTGCTGATCACCCCTCACATACGTCACTTCTTCTACCTCTATATCTTCTACTTTACTATCAGTCAGGTCTTCATACTAATCAAACCGAAAGCATCCAATCAATTGAGAGCAAACAGAAAAATATTGTTTTATGTGATTCACACTCCTCCCAGTAACATCTTCAATGGAGACTGAATTTCCCAATGATACCCACATCCCACACCCGCCTCCAAGACTTCTCTTGTGCTGCATTAACTTTACATGCCCAATCGGACTCTCCACCGGCCTCCAAAGTTTTAAGCATTCCTTCTTGCTGGTCCAGTCCAGCTCTGCCCATATTCTCACTCCATGTCACCCCTCGTCTCCTTGAATGTTCTCTATTTTGCTTGTTGGTCCTATACGTATTTTCAATATGCTATACATCCCCTCTGTACAGAGCTGAAGAATTTTTTGGCATCACATAAATAAATGATAATAATATAGAGTCACTTTGTATTTGGTTGAATCCTCAAATCCAGTTACCTGATAATCCTGTAAGATACTGTCATTTTCTTCTGTGTGATCCTTTGAATAAAGAGGATGGGGCCATCTCTCTGGGGTATTTTCGTTACTGGATCCATCTGTAGGAAACACACAATGATGGAAAATATTGTCTATTACATGATTATCAGATGTGTGTATCTAGGTGACCCTCAAAAGTGCTTTTACCTAGTGATAGAAGGGTCCGTTGATTACCCATCATCATGTCCTTGTACAGATCCTTGTGTCCTTCTAAATACTCCCACTCCTCCATGGACAAATAGACAGTGACATCCTCACACCTTATAGAAATCTGAAATACACAATTATATAGCTATCAATTAGACACAGCCCCTGGTGTTACTGTATAAAGTCCCATTCCCAGCAGTCACCTCTCCAGTCAGCAGCTGAATGATCTTGTTGGTGAGTTCTAGAATCCTCTGGTCATTGTTTCTCTCATGTATCAGTGAGTGAGGTGGAGGCACCGTGATGGGGCTCTGGGTCCTGCTCAATCCTCCTGACACACGGGGATGGCTACTGGGTGTCTCATGCTCACCAGATGTCTTCTTCACTACTGTGTAATCCTGTGTATTGTGTGAGACATGGATAAATATTACTACAGACTTATCCAGAATCCCTCACTCTTCAGTTCAGTGCCTGTTTTCTTAATATAGATAAGAGTGATGTAACAGTGACATTCCCAGAATCCCTCACCTCTCCAGTCAGCAGGTAGATGATCTCCAGGGTGAGATTTAATATCTTTCCAGTCATCTCATTCCTGTCCTTGTCCATCCTCATAAGATCAGTCAGGGAGTGGACTCTGGTCCTTGTGGAAGAGATTAATTATGAGGAAATTTCAGCATAGAATATCACTTAATATAGCAAAATTAATGTAATTAGTAATCCAATAACTACAACTGCATAGTGGATGAGTCATTTTTTTCAGTAAAGAAACTACATAATTGTATAAGGAAGTTGCCAATTTTCAAAACAGCAGGTGAGCATTACAAATATTCCATAGAAAACACATAAAGAAGCAAAAAAAACCAGATTCTACAAATGGCCAGGAATACATTCCCAGATTCAACCACCACCAAGAGTCTACAAACAGTTTCTGTCACAGAATCTCGTCCTAATCTCCACTTTCCAACATGGCCACAAACTTTGTTGTGAGATAGGTGCACTTGGTCTTGATACTCGTGTAGGTCCACTACCCTGGTTGACTAGGCCACAACCTCCATCAGATCAGTTTACATACTATTTCCCACAGCTTCATGATGAAAAGGTCATGTCTGAAGACTATAATCACTAGAGTAAAAATTCCTCCCTGTGAAGATGTCCCCATCCAGGGGGATAGTCTTAGCATTGTCCATTAAAAGGTAAACGTGTTCCTAGGTGCTCACGTGCTCAAATTGAATACCCTCCACGCTCATTGTTATTCAAGAAAGATCCTAGTAATAATTATTCATGGACATTTAAAGTCACCTTGTTGCCATGCTTAGCAAATACGTTTTCCTTCTCTGATAATCACATATCTATTTTAAGAAGAAGCATGCAGTTTATCACCCCTGGTGTAAGGAGCTACTATGTGTTGCTCAGCAAAGAAATTACAGGATGTAATAGTAAAAAGCAAAAGGTTTTAATTGGTTGACTATGTCAATCTGGATATCATCATCATCATTTATTTATATAGCGACAACATATTCCGTAGCGCTTTACGAATGGGGACAAACATAGTAAACTAATAAACAAACTGGGTAAAACAGACAAAGAGGTGAGAAGGCCCTGCTCGCAAGCTTACAATCTATGGGACAATGGGAGTTTGACACATGAGGCTAAGGCGAAGTCTACATTTTGCATTTCGGCCCAGCCGGCTGTAAAGGTAAAAGTGACTCATAAGCTAAATGATCCTGTCACACAACTATGTTGGTCAGGGGGTAGTTGTCTTGTGTGAAATTGTGTAACGGGTATAGGGTAAGGTAGTGAGGTTAAGAGGGTGGTTGAGGAATATTATAAGCTTGTCTGAAGAGGTGGGTTTTCAGAGAACGCTTGAAAGTTTGTAGACGGGAATTATATCCAATGAAGCATATTGTAGCAGGGAGTATGAAAACAAACCGAAGTGGCTTTGTGTATTCAGACAGCTTAATCCAGTTTTATTTAATTTCTCAGAATGCCATTCCATATTTACTTTTAATAGGCATATATTACAGCAGGATCTTCTGCAGCAGTTTTCTCCGCAAAACCTACAGTTGAGCCTAAAAATATTGACACCACTTTATTTTTCCTACAAAAAAAGTTGAAATTTGGTCTCCACAATTCTTTTTCTGTTAATATTACAGAACCTTTGTTTTTTATTCTGAATTTAATATTATATAGCCTTTTTTTAAGTCCGAAAATTAAAAGAAATGGCATTGACAAAATTATTGACAGACGTAATATTTGGTAGCACAGTCTTTGTCCTATAGACATGGATGAGCTGCATATCTGGATGGCGAGCCTGACCAATTGCGTGCAAGTGTATGAATCACTGTGGAGATGAACAGCAGTCCTAGCAAAGTATGTGTTAGGAAAGACATCTACTTTGTCTGAGGTTTCAATCCAACATCTGTAATCCCTTCATTAAATACGGCAGCTTGAGATGACTGTTCTCTCTTCCATCTCCTTCTGAAGCAGCTCAGCCTGAAAAACTGTGGGGAAAATAAAAGTACTGAATAAGTGACATTATGTCACTCATTCAGCGTTTTACACGCACCCTAAACTTTGAACCGTAGGCGATGGCATGGGTTCACCTAGTAGTAACATCAGCCCTGGCTGCAGTCCTATCAACAACCTAAACTGGCAGAATGCAGAAACAATAGTCTGCCAAAGAGAAATACATTTACTTACAAAGCCTAAGCCACTTCCCTGTCTGTGCCCAGTCCGTCAAAATTGGTTTAAAACTAGAGATGAGCGCACTCGGATTTCTGAAATCCGAGCCCACCCGAACGTTGCCGATCCGAGTCGGATCCGAGACAGATCCGGGTATTGGCGCCAAATTCAAATCTGAAACTGAGGCTCTGACTCATAATCCCGTTGTCGGATCTCGCGATACTCGGATCATATAAATTCCCCGCTAGTCGCCGCCATCTTCACTCGGCATTGATCAGAGTAGAGGGAGGGTGTGTTAGGTGGTCCTCTGTCCTGCTATATCTCGTGCTGTTCAGTTATGTTCTGTGCTGTTCAGTTAAGTTCTGTGCTGTGCTCAGTCCAGTGGTGCTGTGTCCTGTGCTCTGTGCTTCTAAGGGCATAGTTATTTCCCCAATATTCCAAAGTGTTTAAAAAAATAAAAAAAAGTTATTTAAAAAAAATACAAAAAAATAATTACATTTTTTTTTAATTACAACAAAATTTGCACAACCAATCCTGCAGTATAAGCCCATTGGTACTGCAATATTACCAAGTTCACACATTCAGCAGTAAAAGTCCAGTGGTTCTGCAATATTACAAAGTTCACACATTCTGCAGTATCAGTCCAGTGGTGCTGTGTCCTGTGCTCTGTCCTGCTGAGTTCAGTAGTTTAGCTGGGTCCTGCGCTGTGTCCTGTTCTGTCCAGTGGTGCTGTGTCCTGTGCTCTGTGCTTCTAAGGGCATAGTTATTTCCCCATTATTCCCAAGTTTTTAAAAAATAAAAAAAAAGTTATAAAAAAAATAAAAATAAAAAATTTTAAAAAAAAATAATTATAACCAAATTTGCAAAGCCAATCCAGTAGTATATAAGCCCATTGGTACTGCAATATTACCAAGTTCACACATTCAGCAGTAAAAGTCCAGTGGTACTGCTATTACAAAGTTCACTGATTCAGCAGTGTATAAGTCCAGTGGTACTGCTATTACAAAGTTCACTGATTCAGCAGTATAAGTCCAGTGCTACTCTCCTGTGCCGCATATAATTTTTAAAGGCTTTGCCAAGTGTGTGTGGCTTAGGGGTACACTCTCTTGTGCTACATATAATGGAAAACCAAAATTTGGAGGATAAAGTAGGGAAAGATCAAGACCCACTTCCTCCTAATGCTGAAGCTGCTGCCACTAGTCATGACATAGACGATGAAATGCCATCAACGTCGTCTGGCAAGCCCGATGCCCAATCTCCTAGTACAGGGCATGTAAAATCTAAAAAGCCCAAGTTCACAAAAAATAGCAAAAAGAGAAACTTAAAATCATCTGAGGAGAAACGTAAAGTTGGCAATATGCCATTTACGACACGTAGTGACAAGGAACGGCTTAGGCCCTGGCCCGTGTTCATGACTAGTGGTCCAGCTTCACCCAAGGATCTAAGCCCTCCTCCCCCCCCCTACAAAAAATTTAAGAGAGTTATGCTGTCAGCAACAACAACAAAACAGCAAAGAACTCTGCCTTCTAAACAGATGACATCACAAATCCCCAAGGCGAGTCCAAGGGTGTTGTTGGTTGTGAACCCTGACCTTCCCATCACTGTACGGTAAGAGGTGACTCCATCCAGCATTTGCAGCACGCCCTCTGCATATGCTGGAAGGATCACCCACAGTCCAGTTACAGATTTGGCTAATGAAGGTGTGAATGTTGTACACTGGGAGGAGGATATTGATGTAGCTGGCGCTGAGGAGGATGTTGATGATTATGATGCAGACAGATACCAAATTGCCTTTCTCAATTTCTATTTATATTCTAGATTATATAACGGCTGAAAAGTTTTCTGTTTTACTCCTAGTGGAGAGGGGATCTGATGCAGACAGATACCAAACTGCCTTTGTCCATTTCTTTGTATATTTGAATTTCTAGTTCTACAGTCTATGCAGGCTGCTTTATTTATATTTAACTACAAGTGTAGGGCGGGGGGGGGGGGGGCATAGATAGCCACCAAAGTAACGTGGTCCATTTAATTTCACTTTCTAGCTCCACAGTCTGTGCAGCCTGCTTTTTTTTATCTTCAAAGTATTTATATTTACAAGCCTTGCAATCTAAATTAACTAGAGGTAGTGACGTGGTAGAACTCCAAAAGGCAGTTTGGAAGCCCCTGTACAAACTCGCTCTATTTTTTAACTGAGTTGTCCCCCCTCCAGTGTGTACTCGGAAAGAGTTTTTAGTGCAGCGGGGAACCTGGTCAGTGAGCGGCGAAGGAGGTTGCTTCCTCACAACGTTGAAAAAATGATGTTTATAAAAATGAATAATCAATTCCTCAATGAAGTATAGCACTGCCCTCCAGACAGTACAGAGGGACTGTGGTTGTGGAGTCCAGCGGGGACGAATTGATAATGTGTGAGGAGGAGGAAGTACACACTGTAGGGGGAGAGGAATCAGAGGTTGAGGATGAGGACGACATCTTTCCTCAGTAGAGCCTGTTTAGTTTATACAGGGAGAGATGAATTGTTTTATTGGTGTGGGGGCCCAAACAAACCAATCATTTCAGCCACAGTTGTTTGGTAGGCCCTGTCGCTGAAATGATTGGTTTGTTAAAGTGTGCATGTCCTATTTCAACAACATAAGGGGGGGTGGGAGGGCCCAAGGACAATTCCATCTTGCAACTTTTTTTTTGGCATTATGTGACCATTCAACAGTCGTTTGCCATGTTCAAAAAGTAAAAGAAAATGCCAACAAATTCAATAAATTAAATCAAAAGTTAAATGCCCTGTCATTATTTAAAACAAGAGGTTTTGACGTGCTAGAATTAGTGTAGTGTTAAGATGTTATAAACACTACACTTGGAAATTGGAGGAGGTATTGTGGCCCCGGTATCAAATTGGGTACCGGGGCCACCCCACTACGCAGTCCAGATACTTGTTTGGTGGAATTCAGACCAGTTGAGGGTTTTATTATTATATTGTGGGGACCACTCTATCTATACCACACTACAACTCTATACCACTCTATTTAATACTTTAATTCTATTTAATACTTTAATTCTATTACTAATTCCCATAAAGAGGAACTGCCGCTTCTATTTAATACTTTAATTCTATTAGTAGTTACCATAAAGAGGAACAAAATAAACCAATTTTACCAAAAGTATAATATGACTTAGACTTACAAACACTACACTTGAAAGATGGTGCCTTTAAATGAAAAAGTCAGTCTTCATTGCACGTCAACCAATAACACTTCGACCCTGTCTGTCTTTAACATACTTGATGGGATCTCAATGACGAATGGTCTGTACCATGTTTGGAGGAGGTATTGTGGCCCCGGTACCAAATTGGGTACCGGGGCCACTCCACTATGCAGTCCAGATAGAGGTGTATCAGATATTAAACAACGTTGACTGTTGCTGCAAAAAATTTAAATAATATTGTGGGGAACACTACACTACGCAGTCCATAAACTTTTTGGGTGGAATTCAGACCTGTGTAGGGTTTTTTAATAATATTGTGGTGACCCACTCCTCTACGCAGTCCAGGTACATTTATTGGTGTGAATCATACAAGTTCAGGGTTTTTAATATATATTGTGGTGACCCACTCCTCTACGCAGTCCAGGTACATTTATTGGTGCGAATCATACAAGTTGATGGTTTTCCTATTATATATATTGTGGTGACCCACTCCTCTACGCAGTCCAGGTACATTTATTGCTGCGAATCATACAAGTTGATGGTTTTCTTATTATATATATTGTGGTGACCCACTCCTCTACGCAGTCCAGAAAGATACCTTGTTGCAACGTTTTGGACTAATAACTATATTTTGAGGTGTTCAGAATACACTGTAAATTAGTGGAAATGCTTGTTATTGAATGTTATTGAGGTTAATAATAGCGTAGGAGTGAAAATAAGCCCAAAAACTTGATTTTTAAACTTTTTATGTTTTTTTCAAAAAAAATCCGAATCCAAAACCTTAAATCCGAACCGAGACCTTTCGTCAAGTGTTTTGCGAGACAAATCCGAACCCCAAAAATAATGAAAATCCGGATCCAAAACACAAAACACGAGACCTCAAAAGTCGCCGGTGCACATCCCTATTTAAAACCGCAGGAGTGGCAGACGCCTTCAGCTCTTCTTCAACACGGCTCTTTTCTACCGTCATAGCCAAAGTTCGTAGCCCAAGTGACCTCTGCACAACAGAGTAGGTTAAAGGCACATTGAATCAGCTTTTACAGCATTAAGAATGTTAGTTTCAGTCTCACCCCATTATTTATCTAAGCCTTTAGTAAAGATCCTTTCTATCATGGAGATAATTATACCAGACCTTTTGTGAGAACTATCCTGGCAGGCCTATGGCTATCCAGCACTTGCTGGGATGGAGATGGGTTCTCGATGTCAGCATTCTGAGCAGACTCTACATTTATCTTAGGATCTGTCAATGCAGAACATTTGCAGGCTTGCTAGCTGGTGATGTTGGCTGCAGCAGCACAACTCTGATCCAAAATCACCTTCATGCTGTGGTTGTCTGCCTGGAAGGAGACTGTGAAGTGGACTTGGCTGTATACACATTGTCACCCGGGTGTGGACCGGTGTTAGGCGAGCAGTTGATTTCACTAGCCTGGATATCAGTCTGTAAAGCTTGAGCATGCAGTAAAGGTTATCTTTAATATATATTGTATGTGTGTAGAACAACAGTAAGATTTCCAGAACTCAAACTATTTACACTGAAGATGCGTGGCCTATTTGAGTAATGCAGAAAAACAGCTGGAGCTGTGCAGGACAAATTGCCGTAGCATAAACAGGTAAAAAAATATAATATTTCCTGGGTTTGAAGACTCACAGCATGTAGTCATAACTAAGACTACAACAAAATGGGGTCTTGAACGCTGACACAAATTGGGCCCTTGAACCCAGAACCTAAACAGCCACATCAAAGGCTGAGCTATGGTGGGAGCAATCATATACAGAGTTGCAGAACTATCAGCAGCCTTAATTAGCCCCTCGCCAACTGTCCGCTGTGTGGTAAACTCACTGACTCCTACAGTAAAGTTGTTATACAAAGAGAGAAGAACCAGTATTTTAACATGTACTTTCCTGGATAATGCAGTGTATGTTTTGGTATTGGGGGTAGACATTAGAATTTAGGTTTAGGGTTGTAGATAGGGATTAGGGTTTGGCATTAAGGACCTTAGACAGAAATTTGAATTAAGGATTGGGGCTGTTGGTAGGGACTGGGGTTAGAGACTGGGGCTGTTGGTAGGGACTGGGGCTGTTGGTAGGGACTGGGGTTAGACACTGGGGCTGTTGGTAGGGACTGGGGTTAGACACTGGGGCTGTTGGTAGGGACTGGGGCTGTTGGTAGGGACTGGGGTTAGACACTGGGGCTGTTGGTAGGGACTGGGGTTAGACACTGGGGCTGTTGGTAGGGACTGGGGTTAGACACTGGGGCTGTTGGTAGGGACTGGGGTTAGACACTGGGGCTGTTGGTAGGGACTGGGGTTAGACACTGGGGCTGTTGGTAGGGACTGGGGCTGTTGGTAGGGACTGGGGTTAGACACTGGGGCTGTTGGTAGGGACTGGGGTTAGAGACTGGGGCTGTTGGTAGGGACTGGGGTTATAGACTGGGGCTGTTGATTGGTTATTAGGTTTAGTTGCTTTGGATGAAGAATGGTGTTAAGGGATCGGAGTGTTTGTCAGAGATATGGATCAGAGTTTGGGACTGTTTATGGTCAGGGATAAATAATATGGATTGGATTTCATGCAGCAGTATACATGTCAACACATTTAACTAATATATTCATATTTTAACCAGTTGCAAATAAAGTATTGACATAAAGCATCTAATACACATTCAATAACATACGGTCAATAAGGAGGTAAAATACATGTTGTATATAGGGTGCCCAGGTGTCCCTGTTTTCCCAGGAAAGTCCCCCTTTTTCCACCATAAGTCCTTAACTCAAAATACCTATTTCCCCCAAATTTAAACTCCTAGTGAATCAAAATTAGCAGGATAAGTGGGAATATGATCATAAACCTGTTTACCTCAAGTGAAATGTGGGGTGTATTTTATGGCCTGAGAAAAATTCAGGGCACACAGGTGACAAAAGGGAGAAGAAAGGGGGGAACCTCTATACTGGAGGTATATTCTAATAGTCTTCAGATGTATAAAATAATGATACATTACCTCTTCCAGGAGACAGGTCAGCAACACTGCATATACCAGGAAACAGTGTCTGCAGCAAGGGATGCTGGGAGTTGTAGTCCTGTATCAGCTACACTCTGGCAGCTCATAGACTCACTTTACTGGACCACAAGTAAATTATAAAACCCTAGTGTTCCGGTGTCAATACTAGAAATTCTCTTAATATGTGGACCACAAGAAAATGGCCGCCGCTGAAATATCTAATCTAACCCTACTGTGTATATCAAGGTGACAGCGAGATATTGTTGTAGCTCTGGTGTATGGAGGATTACCCTCGTTTTATTTATACCCAGATAGATAACGGGATAAGTATAGTCTGAGTTTAATCTGTATAATCTTTCTGGAGAAATTTGGACCACAGTACAATGGCCGCAGCTTTCCTGTACTACGGACAGATAAGAAGATACTTATTTTACACTAGTGTTTTAAGGTGGGTGGTAGGTAAGTCTATGCTCATATCTTGTGACGTCACACAGTTCGGATTGTAAAACGGTTGCCCAGGATCTCCTCAGCTTCCGGGTCAGAGGTGAGAAGGAGGAAGCAGAGAGGAGACATTGCTGTGACTGGCAGAGGGTAATTATTCCTGGTGATTAACTCTGATAATATGTGCGTGCTGGGAGCACCCAGGTGGCAGTATGGGTGTGCTGGGGGCCCACAGGTGGCAGTATGGGCGTGCTGGGGCCCCACAGGTGGCAGTATGGGTGTGCTGGGAGCCCACAGATGGCAGTATGGGTGTGTTGGGGGCCCACAGGTGGCAGTGTTGGCGTGTTGGCGTGTTGGGGGCCCACAGGTGACAGTGTGGGCGTGTTGGGGGCCCACAGGTGACGGTATGGGCGTGTTGGGGGCCCACAGGTGACGGTATGGGCGTGTTGGGGGCCCACAGGTAACGGTATGGGCGTGCTGGGGTCCCACAGGTGACGGTATGGGCGTGCTGGGGTCCCACAGGTGACGGTATGGGCGTGCTGGGGTCCCACAGGTGACGGTATGGGCGTGCTGGGGCCCCACATGTGGCGGTATGGGCATGCTGGGGCCCCACATGTGGCAGTATGGGCGTGCTGGGGCCCCACATGTGGCAGTATGGGTGTGCTGGGGCCCCACATGTGGCAGTATGGGTGTGCTGGGGGCCCATAGGTGGCAGTATGGGTGTGCTGGGGGCCCATAGGTGGTAGTATGGGCGTGCTGGGGGCCCACAGGTGGCAGTATGGGTGTGCTGGGGGCCCATAGGTGGCAGTAATATGAAGTTTTTATTGCATTCACGTGAGATGTGGACACCTCTCAAGCAGAGAGAAGTGTGTCCTTGTGCAGACAAGTACAAGCTTTTATACATTTTAACAGCATCTGTTACACGATGTGGTGATCTATACTCTTATTTACAGTTTCCTAATATGGTAAATAAGTTTCTAATAAACATTGACTTCCTTGAGATAAAAAAAAAAACCACATACACCAACATTGTCATAACTGTTGGCATCGTAAATCTCACTTCACTTTATTGAGCTTGACCTTTTTCATTGTCCCTTAAGCCTAAAGGTAAGTAAGTTTGTACTTCTGCAATACATCTGTTATGTCCATGTCAACCTTTGACCCCTTCCAGCTGCATTCTGAAGAGAACAGAATTAGACACATGGGGCGTATTCAATTGTTCCTCCGGCCGCCGGAAAAACGAGCGCTCTAAAACTATTACCGTTTATACGGTAATATTGCACGCAGAAAACCGTTAATACGGTAGTTTTACCGTATAAACGGTAATAGTTTTAGAGCGCTCGTTTTTCCGGCGGCCGGAGGAACAATTGAATACGCCCCATAAAATATAACAATACTGTATTGCTTACTTGATACAATATTAACCATAAACAGTCAATATTGTGTCAGTCAGGTTGGCTTCCGCAACAGAATCCAGTTCCGTGATGATCAGCCTGGGGTTGGTTGTCATTATGACAGGGGGGGCCCACTGCTGTGGGTTCCCCTACTACAGTGCCACCAGCCCCGGCTGGCAGAGCCTAGTGCTGGTACCAGTAAGACTTGGGGGAACCCACACTTTTTGTCCCCCCGATTTTGCTAGTACTAGCCTAGGCTGGCAGCACTAGGGTCCATCTGTTTGGGATGGGGCATGCTGTTTGTTTGTTCTGTGTCGGCAGGTTCACCAGCTGTCTTGCCAACTGGTCTGGCGGTAACAATGCCGACGGGTCAGCAGGCTGCCGCTGGCATTGCCGTTTCAATGCGACGTCGTGTCTTTCGACATTAGTTCCAGTCGACAGTCACAATGTTGCCATTTTACCCATGCCAATGCGCTGAATCTGTTGGACAAACTAAATGCAATTCAAAAAAAGTCAAATACCTGGAATTACTCGCTTAACCAAAGATTGAATGCAGATTTAAATCCAAAACAGACCCAATTAACTCTATTGATAAAACTGTCCTGACTGGAGACGTGAGGGATTTTGGAAATGTTACATTGATATTAATCTTTTTCCACATGAGCGTTCGGTCACTGGATATATATGATAGACTATACCCTCCCCCCACCCCCTCCTCCCTGACTGCCTCTGATTTCGCCTCCTTCTTCTCCTCTAAAATCGAGGCCATCCGACTTGAAATCTCCTCCTCCACTCTCTCTTCCACCCCTCCCACTCTTCTGTCCTCCCCCCCCAACCACCTTCCCCTCCACTCCTTCCGTCCCACCACCGGCGAGGAAGTCCACTCTCTCATTTTATCCTCCCCCCCCCACTACCTGCCCCCTGGATCCCATCCCCTCCCACCTTCTTCGCTCCCTTTCCCCCACCACCTGCTCCCACCTCGCTCACCTCTTTAATCTCTCCCTCTCCACTGGCATCTTCCCCTCCTCCTTCAAACATGCTCTCGTATCCCCCATTCTTAAGAAACCTAATCTCGACCCCACTTCTCTCTCGAACTATCGCCCCATATCTCTTCTCCCTTTTGCCTCCAAAATTCTTGAGAGGCTCGTCTGCAGCCGTCTCACCTCCTACCTTTCTGAATACTCCCTCCTTGATCCTCTCCAGTCTGGTTTCCGCCCCCTCCACTCCACTGAAACTGCCCTGGCTAAAGTCACCAATGACCTCCTCTCTGCAAAAGCCAGGGGCCACTTCTCCCTTCTCATCCTCCTTGACCTCTCTGCAGCCTTTGACACCGTTGACCACCCCCTCCTCCTTCACACCCTCCAGTCTTTCGGCCTCTCCGGCCCAGTCCTGTCCTGGTTCACCTCTTACCTTACTCACCGTTCCTTCTCTGTCACCACCTCTGGGTCTCTCTCCCCCCCATCCACCCTTCCAGTCGGGGTCCCTCAGGGCTCTGTTCTGGGACCCTTACTCTTCTCTCTATACACCTCCTCCCTGGGTGAACTCATCAGCTCCTTCGGCTTCAGCTACCACCTTTACGCTGACGACACTCAACTATACCTCTCCTCTCCTGATCTCTCTCCCTCCCTCCTCTCTAGGGTGTCCGCCTGCCTCTCTGCCATCTCCTCCTGGATGTCCTCTCGATTCCTCAAACTTAACCTTGCCAAAACTGAGCTCATAGTTTTTCCTCCCTCTCATACCCCATCCCCTTCTGACCTCTCCATCACTGTCGACAACACCTCTATCTCCCCTGTCCCCCAACTTCGCTGCCTTGGTGTCATCCTCGACTCCTCTCTCTCCTTTGGCCCCCACATCCTCTCTCTTGCTAAATCCTGCCGCTTCCAGCTGCGCAACATCGCTCGCATCCGGCCCTTCCTCTCCCATGATGCCACCAAATGCCTTATCCACTCTCTGATCATCTCCCGCCTGGACTACTGCAACCTCCTCCTCACTGGCCTCCCCCACTCTCATCTCGATCCCCTTCGATCCGTCCTTAACGCTGCAGCTAGGCTTATTTTCCTCTCTCGCCGCTCCTCTTTTGTCTCCCCCCTCTACCTAGCCCTTCACTGGCTCCCATTCCCCTTCAGAATCCTCTTTAAGCTCCTCACACTCACCTACAAGGCCCTCGCCAACTCCACTGCGCCCTACATCTCCACCCTCCTCTCTATTCATGCTCCATCCCGCCCTCTCCGTTCTGCCTCTGACCGTCGCCTCTCTTCCCCCCTTATAACCTCCTCCCACGCGCGTATCCAAGACTTCGCCCGCGCTGCCCCCCTCCACTGGAACAAGCTCCCTCCCTCCATCAGAACTTCCCCTAATCTGTCCAGCTTCAAACGGGCCCTAAAAACCCACCTTTTTCTTATAGCCTTTCTGTCTCCCACTTAACTTCCTACCTTATCTTCTGCCTCTGTCCCCCTACTCTCCCTCTCTCCCCTGCGTCTCTCTGTCTGTCCACCCCTCCCCTTAGATTGTACGCTCCTCTGAGCAGGGCCATCTCTCCTCCTGTTTCCACCACTTCTAACTCTGCTCTCCAGCTACTTAGCCCTCCTCCTCAAAGGTCCTCCACCCCACGTCCACTTTCGCTCCCTCCTCCCCCCTGGGGGTCTCCCTGTCTTCCGCGCCCCCCTTCTTGGGCCCCGTCGTTTTCGGATCCTCCCTCCCCTTCCCCGCCCTCTCTAGCTGTGCATTGAGCGTACTGAGTTGCTGTGTTTACTGTACTGTGCTGTCTCCCATTGTATTGTGATTTTGTTTGTCTCTGTACGGCGCTGCGGATGCCTTGTAGCGCCTTATAAATAAATATTAATAATAATAATAATAATATACAAAGTAATACTTTGTACTGTATCCCTTAGGATTACACAGTAGTAAAGAAGACATCTGGGGGTAAATGTTTTAATGTCCGGATTCTTCAACTCTGGCGTGTTCAGCGTCTTCGGCGATTAAATTTAAAGCGGCGCTGCATTGTAAAGGGAAACTTCGCCAAAGACGCTGAACACGCCGGAGTTGAAGAATCCGGACATTAATACATTTACCCCCTAGTGTGCAAACACCCAGTAGGCATTCCCTTGTGGCTGGAAAGATATTAAATTTCACCCGGGAGATCATCTACCTGCTGACTGGAGAGGTGAGGGCTTCTGGGATTATCACAGTGACATCACTATTATCTGTATTAAGAAAACAGGCACTGAACTGAAGAGGTAAGGGATTCTGGAGAAGTATGTAGTAATTTTTATCCATGTCTCACTCAATACACAGGATTACACAGTAGTGAAGAAGAAATCTGGTGAACATGAGACACCCAGCAGCCATCACTGTGGGTCAGGAGGATTGAGCAGGACCCAGAGCCCCATCACGGTGCCTCCACCTAACTCACTGATACATGAGAGAAACAATGACCAGAGGATTCTAGAACTCACCAACAAGATCATTCAGCTGCTGACTGGAGAGGTGACTGCTGGGAATGGGACATTATACAGTAACACCAGGGGATGTGTCTGGGTGATGACTGTATCATTGTGTGTGTCAGGTTCCTATAAGGTGTGAGGATGTCACTGTCTATTTCTCCATGGAGAAGTGGGAGTATTTAGAAGGACACAAGGGTTTGTACAAGGACGTGATGATGGAGAATCACTGGACCCTCACATCACTGGGTAAGAGGAGGTTTATAAGTACTCTAACCCTGTCTTTTAAAGATTTCCCATAGTGCATAACTGACCAACTTGTGGCCTTCCATGTATTTTGAAACTATAAGTCCCAGCATGCTTTGCCAGTAGATAAACACCTTATAGATGGCAGGGATGCTGAGACTTGTAGTTACACAACACTTGGAGAGCTACAGGTTGGCCAGGACGGCATAGTGTTTCTCTAATGCAGGCAGAAATAGTATTTTTTGATTTGTCTGTTTTTTTTAGTAGTGTCGGTCCAGACAATAGACAGGAACAATTGGCAAAAATAGAAGTGAAGTACAGAAAAGTACTTTTCATGGCATGACATGGGGAAAATTAAAATACTGGGCATGGCATAGACTCACGTAGACACAGTTCTTGTAACCAATAAATAAAGCAGAGACTAGTAACCTTTATAGAGTTTAGAGCCTTTTTTTGGTTCAGCAGTTTAGAATACAATGAATCCTTTTTTGGTTTTAGAATAGAAAGCATGGTGGCCACTATAACACACACAGTGCCACCCTCTGTGCTGTGCCCGTGTGTGAAGTCATTGCCATGTCCAGGGTAAGTTTTGCGTTTACTACTTGAAGTACTGGCTGTGAGTATAACGTTAGATGGAAGGTTAGAGCAAGAGATGACTTGGTGAAGATGTCTATGGCCAGCCAGCTTTCAGAAATAACCAAGTCCTCCTCCTCTATAAGCGTACAGCATTCTCAGCCAGGCGATGCACAGGGCCCAAGAATTATCTACATACACTTCATCCAATTATACATGTGTTGGATATTTCTCCAGGATCCCCGTTCTTCTACTACATATTTTTTGTGTTATAAACCCTATATGTGACGAGACATGAAGGACAGAGGTGCGCACACCTCACGTCATGCCTTTGTGATTGACATAAGATATCTTCTGTGGATTCCTGGTAACAGTCTGGGTCAGTCTTTCTGTACTCTACTCATGGGCTTCGGGGGCCAGTGTGGTGTTATGTCCTATACACAGAGCCTTCAGACTGGTTCTCACTCGCTGCAGTATAACAGCCAGAATAGAACAATTAATATTACAGCATAAGTGTCTGGCTTAAACAACAAGCCTTTTAATAATGAACTTGGTATCCTAGCACACGTTGGCCACCTACTGGTTTTATATACTAATAAATCTAACTTCATCTAATAATTCTTTTTATTTCACCTCCCTTGGATCTGTGCACGGAAATATCTTAATACACAGAGTTTGAGAAGTTATTGGGCGGTGATAGAGCCTCTTTTATTGAGCCTTTTCTCAATCTTATTGATGTATAAACTTATTTTTTTTCCTCTTCAGACTCCCTGGCAACCCCAATGAATGGGTTAACCCCCTACGCAGCTGAGCGGGGACAGGAAAGAGAAACGCGTCTCAGAGTATATAATGTAGCTCCTCCTTTTCCTAGGTGTCTCATTCCAGCTAAGTATGCGGTGTCGTGAGCTGTTTGTTATTTTGTTCACTGATGGAGCATTCCCTTAATACCCGGCATAAGTATCTAGCAGGCTTCAGTATAGGAACCGCAGGTGGTGGCTCCCTGGGAGTGCTGTCCTGACTACTAATGTAGTGCCGGATCAGTGAGTCCTGTCCCTTCTGGATTCAGGTCTATAAAAACATTGGCAATGAGCTGTGCAGATACTTCAATCTGAGACACTTCACAGGTCTCCATTAGTTTCAGGACTGTCTTAGTCTTTCCAATTGAATTCAGGTTACACCTACTACGGCAACATTCCAAGATGCTTTCTTTACGGACAGTCGTCGGAATCGCAGGGTCTTCTTTGTGCATATAGATATTAAGGACCTTATTAAAGAAAGAGTGGGATCAGCCATAAAGTTGCCAGTCTGATCCCACAAGGATGGAAAGAATGTATTGTTTGTCAGATAATGAAACCAGTAATATGATTTAATACCAAAAGTAGACACTGTAGAAGCTAATCTGTCAATTTGGACTATCGTTCCTTTAGAAGATGGAGGCCCATTAAAAGATTTTCAATGGATAGAAAGATGGAAGAGTTTTAAAAAATATATGAAAGAAAAAATGAATGGAGACAATTTTACTGTTAAGTAAGGAATATGAAGAAGGGTATTGACTTTATATGTGAAGCATTATTGGAGATTTTCAGCAAGAAGCATTGCATCAGCAGTAATGGGTAGAAGAGCCTTGTGAATCGTGGCCTTGGGCAGCGGACCCACATTTTCAAAACTGTTTGGTCATACCTCCTTTTGAAGGTTCCTTATGTTTTGAAGACGAATTCCGTGGTCTGAGGGGTTACTGGAGAAAGGTTACAGTATTATCTACTTTCAGATGAAACCACTTTGTACAGACTTTGTGTGAAAACCATGGAATTTCATTATCTAGGCAATAGAAGTGGGGACTTTTCTGACATCAGTTGACTTGTAGGATGCATGTCTGCATCTTCCAATAGAAAAACATTAACATATTCTCAGGTTTTGTATTCTAAGATGTCCCTTTCAGTTCACATACCTACCATTCAGGCTTTCGGCATCCCCAAGAACGTTTACCAAGGTCCATGGTTTGGTCGTATGTGGACGACATCTTGTTCGTAGCACAGCTGGTAGGGATAATTCGGACAAGAACGAACAAAGTGATTATTGCAGTCATAGTTGGATTGTAAACTGGGAGAAGTCATCTGGTACCATCACAATAATTAGAGTTCCTCAGCGTATATATAAATACAGCAGAAGACAAGTTGTCCGAATCGGCAGAAAAAAATGGACAAAATAGTACAGGTAATATGTCACATTCCTTCTCCGCAACATCGTTCAACAAGAGATTGTCGCATTCTTTTAGGGATGTTCTCATCAACAATAGGGATCCTGCCTTGGACAAGAGGATATATGAGGAACCACAGGAAGAGTCTCTGAATCATGACTGTCCTTCCCTGAAATGGTGGAAGGACCTTATATTAAGAAATCGGGGCATTCCCCTCTCGGAGTGAGCGTATCTGGTATTAATGACATGTCGGCACCAGAAGCTGGGGGCACACTTGAAACTAAAGAAAAATGTTTTGGAAACGAGAGCCGTTTGATGCAGGTGAAACAGAAACGGCACCAAACACATCACGGAGTATTTTCAGACAACCAGACGGGATGGTGCCAGAAACGCAGCTGTGATTGACGATTTAGCATCAATTATTGCCAGGGCAGAGAACAATATGATATCTCTTCAGCACTTCATGCACCCAGGTGACTGGACACTGCATAAGGAGGTTTTTCATCTACTGTTAAACAAGTTAATGGTAATGGGGGCAGAGTAACACGATGAATGGTTTGTTTTTTTTGCCTATCACAAAGATCCCACAGAAGGAATAGATGCTTTGATAAGGGCCTGAAACTTTCGTTTGGGATATGTATTTCCTCTGTTTTCGTTCATCCCATGAATCTTCTCCCCAGCACCTATTTCCCAGGTGTTCCACCCAGCTGTTTTTACTTGCTCTTAGAGAGCAAAAGTACTATTATAATAAACTAAACCATTGTTTTTCCTATGAAGAAGCTATGTGAGCACTACAGCCAGCAGTGTGTGTTAGACCACTGACCACCAGTCTGACCAGTCCTGGCAGGTGTGGGCAATAACCTCCAAAATGTTTTCAGTATTATTGCAAAGTATTACAACTGCCCCAGCTACTTCTTAATGCCACCCGGCTAGAAAAATATTCTGGGGAGAACACTGGGGTAGGAGGCAGTAGAGGTAATATTCACCCTCCCATCCTGGCATGGTTTGCAATAGCCTGGGAAATGCTTGTAGAGCAAAAGTGGCCTCTGCAATTTCAAGTGGACCCTCCTGCCCCATGGACCAGTTCAGCACCCAAACCTGTGAGCACTACAGCCAGCAGTGTGTGTTAGACCACTGACCACCAGTCTGACCAGTCCTGGCAGGTGTGGGCAATAACCTCCAAAATGTTTTCAGTATTATTGCAAAGTATTACAACTGCCCCAGCTACTTCTTAATGCCACCCGGCTAGAAAAATATTCTGGGGAGAACACTGGGGTAGGAGGCAGTAGAGGTAATATTCACCCTCCCATCCTGGCATGGTTTGTCATAGCCTGGGAAATGCTTCAAGAGCAAAAGTGGCCTCTGCAATTTCAAGTGGACCCTCCTGCCCCATGGACCAGTTCAGCACCCAAACCTGAGTGCACTCTTCTTGATGGGGGTGGAAATTGAGCAGGTGCTGCTCAGGATCAAGGGTTTTTCTAATCAAGTAAATTGAGATACTGTTGTGCGAAAGTGGAATGTGTTTGTGGGCTGCCTATTTTAACATAACTGCAATATTATTTGTACACAATTTCACGAACTGAGATACTGCAACGTAGGCAGGAGGGATAAGTATTATTCTTGGTGACATTTACTTTTGCCAGAAGGATAAAAGAGTTGCATACACTGTAGAGCAAAGAACTTTTCTTGACTATCTTTAAGGATAATATAGTACTACGGACAAACTCAACTTTCCTACCTAAAGTAGCTTCCGACTTCTAGATAAATCAAGATATATGGAAGCATTTTACTCATAACGAAAAATGAAGAGGAGACACACACTTGTATGCACTGGATGTGGTGAGAGCAATCCCCTATATCTGCAGAGAACAGAAATATTAAGAAAGCTTGAACAACGTTTTGTTCTACCTGTGGGACGTAGACCTGCTCCATCAAAGGATATCCTTGCAAGATGGATTCAGGAAGTCATCATACAAGGGGAAAGGTCTTCAAGGGCCTACAAACCTAAGGCTGCATCCAGCGAGAGCGTTAGCAACTGTGTGGACAAGCAGGACTCAAGTCTCAACGAGTGCAAAACGGCGGGGTGGTCTTCTCTCTACACCTTTACAAGACATTATCCACTGGACGTATCCTCAGGGAACGATATTCAATTTGGAAAGAAGATCTTTCACACTATAGATCAAAAATATTTTGTTGTCATCATCATCATCAACATTTATTTATATAGCACCAGCAAATTCCGTAGCGCTTTACAATTGGGAACAAACATTAATAAAACAATACTGTGTAATACATACAGACAGAGCGGTAAGAGAACTCTGATCTCAAGCTTACAGTCTATGTAATGTCATCTATGTCATGTTTATTAACCAACCCTGTATTGTTATAGCCTGGGTACATCCCATTTGCTAGGACTACCTAAGAGTCTGAAGAGGAAATAAACAAATTATGTTTACATGTTAATTTAATTTCCTTGAAGGATACCTTAGAAGCCTCAATTTTTCCGGTGGTAGTCATATTAATGACTACCACTATACCGACATCGGTTAAACCTACAAAAAAAATGTCGATTTAAAAAATGACTAAAAAAAGAAAATGATGACTTACAATAAAAATGTCAGTATACATCCTCGACTTCCTTCCGCTACAGAGCGATTACTGTCAATGCCGGCACTTTAAATTTACATCACTGTTCATAGCCGCAGAGATATCTCTGTATTTAAAGCGCCAAGGCCAGGACCTCACGGCTTTAATATCTCATTTAGAAGTTAGGGTCAGGCCTTGGCGCTTTAAATACAGAGATATCACTGTCATTTTTATTGTAAGTCATCATTTTCTTTTTGCAGGCATTCTTGAAATCGCCATTTTTTGGGAGGTCTACACACTGTTGCTATTGCCACCATCGTCAAATGGTACCCAACCCAATTTTCCTACCCGTGTTGTTTATTATAAGAACTTGGGAAGTTACTGAAACACACCTAGGAAGAGGACGAGCTACACTATACTCTCAGAGTTGTTTATTATTCCGGTCACTGCTCAGCTGAATAGGGAGTTAACCCATTCCGGAGGGCTGCCTTGTAAGTTCTTCATGGAAACAAAATTAACAGTTAAAAATAATTTTTTAGCAAATAATCACAATCTATTTCTTCATAACAGGTTTACCTGAAACCACAGAGAGATCTGGAGGATCCCACGCCTCTAATTCTCCATCAAATTCTATGAATCACAGTATTATTATAAATATCCAAGCTGCAAAATATTCATCAACCGGTACACAAAAGATGGTCAACAGTCTGGAGAACGTTACTGAGAATCCAACTTCCTGTGAGGGAGGAAACCTTAACGACATTGACACTCCCACAGATCGTATGCAATGTACAGCTACATGTATTAAGGAGGAATTGGCCTCATGTGAGGGAGAAAACCTCACAGACATTGACATTTATACATCCACAGATCATAACCAATGTACATCTATTCATATTAAAGAGGAATCAGTCTCAGGTGATGAAGGAAACCTCAAAGATCATATACAATATACATCTACTAATATTAAGGAGGAATCAATCGTATGTGAGGAAGGAAAACTCCCAGATATTTATAGACCCACAGATCATGTACATTATATTTATCATATTAAAGAGGAATCTGTCTCATGTGAGGGAGGAACTCTCACTGATGTTTATACACCCATGGAACAGACACAACATACCCCTGCTTATATAGAGGAGTATGGCAGAAATTATTTGGAACAGTCAGGAGAAAAACCGTTCATGTGTCCAGAATGTGGACTGTGTTTTAAATATAAATTGCAGCTAGCTAGCCATCAGAAGACTCACAAAGGAATTAAACAATATTCTTGTTCTGAATGTGGGAAATGTTGTAACAGTAATGCAGATCTCATTATACATCAGAGAATTCACACGGGTGAGAAACCATATGCCTGCTCCGAGTGTGGGAAAGGTTTTGTCACTAACTCAAAACGTAATAGACATCAGAGAACTCATGCCAGAGAGAAACCATTTTCTTGTTCTGAGTGTATGGAATGTTTTATAAGTAGCTTAGAACTATTTAAACATCAGAGTCTTCACGCTAAAGAAAAAACATATTGTTGCTGTGAATGTGGCAAATGTTTTATCGGTATCTCGAATCTGGCTTGTCATCAGATAGTTCACACAGGAGAGAAATCATATTCCTGCTCACAGTGTAGTAGGTGTTTTAGTAGTAAATCAGAACTGAATAAACATCAGAAAATTCACACTGGAGAGAAACCATATTCTTGTGCTGAATGTGGGAAATGTTTTAGAATTAACTCGCATCTTGTTACACATCGGAGGCTTCACACAGGGAAGAAATTTTATTCTTGCACTGAATGTGGGGAATGTTTCCTCAGTAACTCAAGCCTTCTTAGACATCAGAGAATCCACACTGGAGAGAAGCCATATTCTTGCTCTGTTTGTGGGAAATGCTTTGTTAGTAGCTCAGACCGTAATAGACATCAAAGAAGTCACACAGGTGTGAAGCCATTTTCTTGTGCTGAATGTGAGAAATGTTTCAATAGTAACGCAGAACTTCTTATACATGAGAGAACTCACACAGGAGAGAAGCCATATTCTTGCTCTGAATGTGGGAAATGTTTTATGACCAACTCAAATCTTGTTACACATCAAAGAACTCACACTGGAGAGAAGCCATATTCTTGCGCTGTTTGTTTGAAATGTTTTAAAAGCAACTCAGAACGTATTGCACATCAGCGGACCCATACAAACGAGAAACCATATTCCTGTGCTGAATGCGGGAAATGTTTTTCCAGTACCTCAAATCTTGTCAAACATCAGATAATTCACACAGGACATAAACCGTATTCTTGCTCTGAATGTGGAAAATGTTTTAGCATGAGCTCAAAACGTAATAGACATCAGAGAATTCACACTGGTGAAAAACCATATTCCTGCTCTGAGTGCGGAAAATATTTTAGCAGTAACTCTGATCTTGTCACACATCAAAAGATTCACACAGGAAATAAACCACATGCTTGTTCTGAATGCGGCAGATGCTTTATATTCAAGTCACTTCTAGTTAAACACCAGAGAATTCACACAGGAGAAAAACCCTATTGTTGCTCTGAATGTGGGAACGGCTATAGAAGTAAATCTGATCTTGTTAGACATCAGAGAATTCACACAGGAGAAAAGCCATACGCTTGTTCTGTATGTGGCAAATGTTTTACCACTAACTCAAATTTCGTTAAACACTGTCGAATTCACACAGGAGAGAAACCATATTCATGCCCTGAGTGTGGGAAATGTTATGCCGCTAAATCAGATGTTAAAAAGCATCAGAAAAGTCACACAAAATCAAAACTTTTCTTGAATGACGGAACTACACAATTAAGGTGATATATATTAGTTAAGGTCTATACTTTGGGTTGGGAGAGATAGCAAGAGTCCCACAGGACAGTTGGGTAGTGTTCTTGAATGTTACATTACCTTTCCCAGGAGGATTATATATTAACTTTTGCAAAGTGAAATAATTGGACTCTCATTTATTCAGAAAAACATTTGCTTTAGTTTGAAGAAACGGCAACAGATAAAATATTTATTTTATTTTGTAAATGTTAAATTGGACACAAATAGCAGACAAATGACATGATTGGGGTTCTCAAAGTACTGTATAAACAGCATATAGTGTACTTTTTTCACAAAAATATAAAAAGGATGAATGATTAAGAAAATTCATTTAGCAGCAAAAGTTGCATTCTTTTTAATATTTAAAAAGATTCAGTCATAAATAAAAATATGTTCTGTGCTTACAAAATAAATAAACCACATAATACTGTGTTTGTGTTTCACTGGTTATCTCTGTACAGACGCCTTCCATAGAAGGCAGCTAGAAAGACATGGTTTATTTTTATTTAGCAACGGTTTGTCATACAACTACATATCATGTTCACTATAATCTTCAGTTTAATATGCTTAAGCTCAGTGCAAACTTAACTTACAAAAAAAACTCTTTAGGAATCATTCTACTACATTTTGATTTTGGATGGAGAGGCTAATACACTTATAGTTATATACTGTTTTTTGAACAAAATATCCAAATATTTAGCAAACATGATCAAGGCTTTACACTAAGTACAGTATTACTGCATATGAAACAAGTGCTTAGAGGTCTCTGAATTGACCTGATAGATCTGTTCAGCAGATAAACACAATAATTTCCCAAAATTAGTGTTATGAATCCCACTGCATTCATCAAGCGCAACGGAAGTGTAAACCAATGTGTCTTTATTCAGGTAAATACACAAACAAAGATAACTCAGATCCACTGATAAGTACAGGTTCCTAAGGAGACTTTATAGTAAAAATGGCAGAAACAGGTACTATAAGTTTTACCCCAGTCCAGAAGGCACAAGGCTGTCCAGGAAAGCAGACAGAGTCCAGGGATCAAGCAGAGATCAGACAAACAAATCCAAATAGCCAGGCAGAGAATAAGCGAGGTCCAAAAACCAAGCCAAAAGGTCAGGGCAACAGGCAAAACAGCGTGGTCCAAGGTACAGGCAAACGAATCAGGGGCTCAGGCAAGGTCCAATGTACAGGCAGGGGTCATACACAGAAGTTCAATCCAGAAGGTATTGTCGAAGTCAGTAAATTGGATAAAGTCATTTCAATTAAAGTCTAGCAAACTTGGTTGTCTTTGTCTGAAAAGATGCGTACGGTACGCTATGACGTACAAGGGCACGCTACGGCGTGAAAGGGCGTACGCATCCACTACACGTGGCAGCAACAGTAATTGGTCTTTTACCATACATTCGCACAAACACGCATACTTATAAAATAGTACACATTATTGGTAGTAGCAACACATAGTCAGTTATATCGAAATATAGTAGTATTTATATGTTATATCAGAGTTACATGCATATTAGTGAAATACACAGAAGTGGTTAAAGGAATAACATCATGAGTGGTATCATAATGAACCTTGTTACATATCCTACTGTTTGGTGCGCTCTGCGAGGGAATCGCAGAGTGCATGCGCAAGTTATGAATGATAGGGAATTATGAACTACTTAAGACTAAGGAATTCTGGCGGGAAGAGCAGAGCATACCCCCTGCAGAGATGACCCCCTCCTTTGGATTCCTTAGGATGAACCAGCCAATGATTGACAACCCCTTGGACATTCCTGACACCCAGACCAATAGATGCAAGCCATACCATCTTCATTGTATTACTGTATTTGATTGTGTATATAAGCAGCAGCTTGTGATCCAGAGCGGAGACATCTTGTCCCCAGACTTCAGGATTGAATGACTGCACTGGATCCAGAGCGCCTGCGATAAGTAACGGCTGTATTTACTATTACTTCGCTTGAGCATATTATTCTACTTATTTGCGAATAAATATTTGTGCTTTGGAAACACAAATCGAGGTTCGACAATCGTTATTGGTTAGCGACGATACGCACATAACAGTATATACCAAACAGAACAGGAGCAGGTTAGCAGCAGCCAGGAACAAACAGATGAACTGCACAGAGCACAGCTAGAGGCAGGTGTTTAAAACAGTGCAACAGGTGCAGTTTTAATTAGGCATAATGCAAGGAGATTAACTCCTTCAGGCATGTAGAAGAGTTCAGGAACAGACCAGCAGCACCTGTGGTGGATTTGACGTACTGCTGCCACATACAAATAACAGGCAGAGTTGTAACAATTAGTGAGTTATTACATCACCCCTCTCCAACTAGTTACCTTTGCTACGTGAGATTATAAAATCTGAACAGAAGATCAGGAAGAAAGTACTACTGGGTAGATGTCCAGAGACAAAAGTGAATTTTTTTTCACATAGTTTTCATTGACTCCACTCATCTAAATCATTCATACACCATCAATACTGCAATATTTAATATTGCCCTATAGATGTGGCTCTGAACCCCAAACTGCTTGCCGTCCCAGCCGGGGACCCCTGCCCTGCCGTCCCAGCTGGGGACTCTCCAGAGTCTGCCATTGAGCCTGAACGCCCAAAAGCTGCTTCTGAATCGTCAGACCCTCCTCCAGCCTTCTTTGATGGAGACCTGAAACAATTTGCTTTAATCCTTCAACTTTGTATGAAGCAATTTGAAGAATTTCCTGCATATTTCTCAGACCAATTTAACCAAGTTGGAACTATTATCATGAATTTCAGAGGGGAGCCGCAGACTTGGGCTTTTTCCCTTCTCAAATCTGATGATCCCATTACCCACAACACCATAGACTTTATAAATGCAGTCTGCCAGAAATATCTTCCATCTCCAACCAAGTCACCTGAACCAGTTTTCTCTGTGCCACCTCAATCACAACAAACCTCAACCTTGGTAGCTGGCTTTTTGGATATATCACCATCCTGCAATAAAAAGAAAAATAGGAGGAAGGGAGCTTGTTTGGAGCGTCTGGAATCCGCTCCTTCAAGGGGGGGCTATGTTACAACTCTGTCTGTCATTTGTACCTAGCAGCAGTACCTCATACCACCAGAGGTGCTGCTGTTCTGCTCCTGAACTCTGCAACATACCTGAAGGAGTTAATCATCTTGCCTGAGGATTAATTAGAACTGCACCTGTCACACTGCTTTTAATACCTGCCTCAAGCTGTGCTCTGTGCAGTTCATCCCGTTTGTTCCTGGCTGCTACTCCTGCTCCTGTTCATTTGTTGTATACCTGCTGGACTGAGCTTCTGTGTATGACCCCTGACTGTTTCTTGGACCTTGCCTGCTTGCCTGAGACCCCGAATCATTGACCTGTACTTTGACCACGCTGTTTTGCCTGTTGCCCTGATCTTTTTGCCTGACTTCTGGACCTTGCTTATTTGCCTCATCTCAACCTGGCTATTTGGATTTATTGTCTGATCACTGCTTGATCCCTGGACTCTGTCTGCTCTCCTGGACTGCCTTGTGCCTTTTGGACTGGGGTATAATTTATTTTATCAGCACCTGTCATTGTTACTATACAAGTCTCTTTAGGAAACCTGTTCTAACCTGTGGATCTTTTGTTTGTGTATTTACTTTAATAAAGACACTTTGCTTTACATTTTTGTTGCTATTAGTAAATACACTGGGATTCATAACACCTGATAGGGTCATTTAGCCGAATACCCCTTGTTTACCCAGTAACTTAGAGTAAGGTAATAAGTCCCACCTAGACAAATACCGTGAAAATAAAAAAGAAGTATTTATTGCTAAACATTCACAAAAACAATTAACAGTAGGATGCATTAATTAGCAGAGTATTGCACACAAAAAAACGCATGGGAAACGTACTTAACATACTCACTTGTCGATAAAGGATGTCCTTGAGCTTATTGACCTATTGATGGCTCTTCTGGGGAAGCCTGTAATTTATGGTGACGGAGGTGAATGTCCAGGTCCCCTGTTACCCATGTTTTGACACATTCCCCCCACCCCCTTTTTTAAAATTTGCTACAATCCGCCTGTTCCTTTCCTGCAAATGCCATACAGATAGACCATCCACATCCACATTTGAAGCCTTTGCTATGTCAAATGGCAAATTGAAATGTTTACAGTACTAGGCTCATCTCAACAATTGTCCCCCGATCCCCGTTGTAGCCAGCTAAGGGGTCAATCACCACTGAAAATTCTCACCCATATAAATAGGGCTGCATTTTTTGGGGGAGAGCCAGGCACTCTTTAAGTCACGGCATAGGCTATCTCTCAGGACTGCAATTTGCATGAAAAAATGGAGTTCAAGCCCGTCTTCACCCAGGCTCAGTCTCACTCCGTCTGTACTTCAAGGGGTCCGTTTATACCACAAATTGCCTCTGGAAGTTTGGGGTAGTCACAACTGGGGCACAGGCAAACTCTGCCTTTAGCTCTTGAAAAATCATGTCCCACTGTCGAGTCCATGTGTGGGTAACTTTCTTTGTTGTTAAGTCACTCAGTGGCTTGAGAGTGCTGTACTGGGGCACAAAATTACAATTGTACTCAACTCTTCCTCCACCAACCCGGTGCCCAGGTATTACACCTCCATTATACCAGTACCTTGATGACCTGGCTCTGGCGGTCCTCCCAGGTAACTACTGAATCTAGCTATACTATCTAAGGAGGCCTGGATTGAATCCTGGCATTCTGCCAAGATCTGAAGATCTGTTCTCTGAAAACCCATCTATTTAGGCAAGCTTATAATATTCCTCAACAATCCTCTTAATATCCCTAGGGTACTCTATTACCACCCTTTGCACAGTTCACACAGGACAACAACCCTCTGAGCCCCTAACCAATATTGCTGTGTGACTGGATGATATAACCCACTAAGCACCCTTTACACTAAGCAATATGTAGTACTTAACCTCATGTATTCGATTCCCATTGTCCTATAGATTGTAAGCTTGTGAGCTGGGCCCTCTTCCACCTCTGTCTGTATTACCCAGTATTGTTTTATTACTCTGTTTGTTCCCAATTGTAAAGCACTACAACATTTTCTGGGGCTATGTAAATAGTTGATGATGATGATCTGATTCATACATTGTTGGATTGTGGCCAGTGCATTTTTCATCATGGGCATCTTGGTGTATTCAAATAATCCGAGCATGTTCATGAAGGCTGACTGCCCTGTGGTGAGAGGTATTTGCCAATTTTCCTTACTCAAACCTTGGGTGGAGATATAGCAGTCCCCTCCCTGCTGTTCCAGAAAGTCATCTATCCTGGCTGGGGGTAACCTTCAGTTATAAAAGTGATTATGGATCTTTTGTTGGGACAGAGTGACTCTGGGCTATGCAATACTGGCAGGCATCAGACATATATATTGTAAAACTTGTGTCATTGAAGATACATCAGAAAAGGTTTTCCATGAAGCACTGCATTAAACAAGGAGTGGAGGTGGGGTAAGACATGTAAACCCATCGGAGCCTGTGAGTTTTTGCAGATTTTTGGTCTTTGATAACTTGAGCTATTTCTTCTATGGTAATTTCAGAACTAAGGTGCTATGACAATTGGTGGGAAAGCTTCCGGAGATTAGCTCTGGAGAGAAAGTTTCTAATGAGCTCTTCTTGTGAGGCTTGCTCGAGAATATTAATTGTGGGATTCATCACAAATAGTCTTGGGGTCATAGGTGTGTTGGCCTGTAGCCAGAAGCCTACAGTGGAAGTTTCATTGGCCGTTTGTTCAGAATAAAATTATATTGACCCCCTTTAAGTTGCAGATATCTGATTTCAGTTTATGTTGATTTTCAAGTTCCTGGAGCTGCCTAATTAACTTTGCCTGGTTTATCGTTCTTGGATCTAAAGGCCAAGCTTATCAGAAATTCCTGTGACAATGCTTTGTGATCCGCCCATGAGATAGTAAGGAAAAAATGTTCAGTTTCAAGATCTTGCAGTTGTGTTTTAATTGCAGCATTATGAAGTAGAGATTAGTTAATTCTTTAGGTGGAGGTAGGAGGGCGGGAAGCTACATCAATCAGGATGAATGAGATAGGGAGATGATCTGACCTCTTTTGTTAATGGTTCTTTGTGTATGATTAACTGTATGTTTGTAATGATTGCAGCCCTCAGGCTGAAGAGTGGAGCACGACATAAACAATAACAGTGTATATTCTGGGATAGAGTCCAGGTATGGCAGGAAATGCATGAATTCACCATATCTGAATAACAGGTAAAACACAATAAGCAGCAGGACAATTCATAGGAGGAACTGATCACTTACAATGCTGGAATTTAGCAGACACAGGTGAATTATCAGAACCTAATTCTGGAAGATGCATACAAACTGTGAGCTTGAGATAACGGTAACCAGCCAGGACCAAGGACACAATGGAACAGAACACTGGATTGCAGAATGTCCAAGCACAGGAACATAGATCAGAATAGCAGGAGGATGAAACATAGCAGAACACTGTTTATGAGTAACAATGACCAGCAAGGTACAGGGTGAGCGGAAGGAATATATAGTAAGAGAAGCAGGCGCAGCTTATTAAACCAGGCAAAGCGCAAATGTCCAAAGTTCACAACAGCAGCACCTCTGGTAAAAAAGAGGTACTGCAGAACTAATTCAGAATAACAACTAACACTTCATAAGTAGCACAGGAAATAGAACTTTAGGAACTCAAACAGTGCCTTGGATCTTGTCAGACAGATGGGCCACAGGGGAGGATCTATCAAGGCTGGTATTGAGAACTGTGTTAATGTTGTCTGCTATTATAACTTCTCGCTTCTTGGTCATAGAGAGTTTGGCACCTAGTTTGGAGAAGAATCTGTGCTGGTCCTGATTAGGTGTGTAAATGTTCTCCAAAGTGCAAAGAAGATTGTTTAGTTTGCCAATTAGAATGAAGAACATGCGTGGAGAGCTATATAGTACACTCTAGTGTGTGATTCAGTGTGTAGGCACTAAGAGAAATTAGTGTCTTGGAGGAATACTACGTCTCCTTGAGTGCTTTAAGGGAAAAGAGAGTTCCCTTTTCTGGAGGTTATTAACAATATATAAGACTATTCACAGGAGCTTTAAATCTTCATCAGAAACTCTTGCTAAAGGAGGGGAATCAGCTTTGTGCTTTGTATATTTGAACTAACCTATACAGGTGAGGGGTAAAGAATTTGGGTATGGTTACAAGAGGGGGGGGGGGGAAACCATATGGTGGGGAGAAGACAGGACCTAAAGTGCTGGAAGGGCAAATCAATATGCCAGCAAGCAGCAGATTATCACCGAGCATCCTATACAGTTCAGAGAGTGATCTCTTGTATTTGGACCAATTAGGCTAGCATGAGGAACATCTAAAGTTGACTGAGGGGAAAGTGACCTTAAAGCTGTCTGAGAAATAGGGGCGATCCCAAAAGATGCAAATATGGCATACACTTTAAACAGGAATACATTTTAAACCTAGTCATAGTCTAATTGTCGCCCATTTCGACTGTAAATCAGCAAAAGGTAGAACACCTGATGCATCCACCAGTGGCCGATACAAGTGACCTCTGCCTGGATCCAGCGATGGAAAGACTGTTTTGTGAGGCCGGGGGGGGGGGGGGGGGGGAAGTCTGGGTTGTCGAAGAGTGGTGTCAAGGGTGAGTATTTTGTTGAAATGTCTGTAATAGTTCGTAGCTTAGACCATTTTGTCAGAGTAGGAGAAATTGTTGGGTGTTTGATGATAGGGAGTGAGGATTGCCAAGGAGTGAAGTTAATCTGTGTTCGTAGTGTATGTCCCTCAATCCAGACCCATTGTTTATCTAATCCCCCTCTTGTCCAATCGAGAACCCTATTCAACATGACAGCATCATAATAAGTAGAGAAATGCAGTAGATGTAAACCACCAGCATATTTGCTTCTGTAGAGGATATCATGTTTGAAGCGGTGTCTCCGTCCTCTCCAAACAAAGTGTCGTATAGCCCTGTGTAATTCATTGAACCATGAGACGGGGATGTGAACCGGAATCGTATGTAGCAGATAAAGAACTATAGGGAGTAAGTTCATTTTCACTATATTGTCTCTACCTATCAAAGTAAAGTCCTTCCAGAGCCAGTCTCTCAAATTGTTCCTAATGGCGGTAGTGATGGGTAAGAAATTATCTGCGTAGATCTTTGAGACATCGTTTATAATCACCCCTAGATATTTGAGTTGGGTAGGATGCCAGACGAAAGGGAAAGCTGTCTTCAGACCTTCAACTACTGCCAATGGCATTAGAATATAAAGGGCTACGGATTTTGAATAATTAACTTTAAAGTTGGAGAGTTCTCCAAACATGTGGAATTCAGACATTAGATTTGGTATTTAAATTACAGGGTTCGTGAGGACAGCAAGAAGATCATCTGCGAAAAGAGCAAGTTTAAAGTCTTTGTCCCCCAGCTTCAAGCCAGAGCTCTGCCAAAGCCTCCATACACAGGATAAAGATCATTGGGGACAGAGAACAGCCCTACCTGGTCCCGTTGGTGATGTTAACGGGTTCTGACAAATCTCCATTTACCCAGACACTAGCCGTTGGGTAGAAGTATAACGTTTGGATCCGTGCCAGGCTCAAGGGACCCAAGCCCAAATGATTGAGTATACCCATCATGAAATCCCAATATACCCAACCGAACGCTTTATCCGCGTCAGTGGATAACAGGACAGTCGGGATTTTAGTGGATGTTGCACACTGAATTAGGTCTATTATTTTTGTGGTGTTGTCTCGCGCCTCGCGGCCTGGAACAAAACCCACCTGATCTGAGTGAATTATCTGAGGTAAGAGTGATTTCAGCCTATTGGCTATAAGTTTGGCATATCATTTTAAATCCACATTTATCAATGATATGGGTCTGTAGCTAGGGCATAAGGCTGGGTCTTTTCCTTCTTTAGGCAATATTATAATATGGGCCATCAGAGAATGACATGAAAAGTGGGATTGCGCGGATATTGAGTTGAAGGCCTGGAGCATAAGTGGCATTAACTGTGTTTTGAATGTTTTGTAATATGATACTGTAAAGCCTACAGGGCCTGGGCTCTTCCTGGAAGGTGTCACCTTAATTGCTTCCTCTAGTTCCTCAGAAGAGAAGGGGGCCTCCAACATTTGTATATTCTCTGCATCTAGTTTGGAAAAGTAAATTCTGTTGAGGTACTTTGCTATTCGTTCCTGTTTACGTGAACGTGCTGCTGAGTGTGAATCGCTAGTGAGGGTATAGAGTTTGGAATAATAAGTGTGGAATGCCGCGGCTATATCAGACGAGGTGGCACACAATTTCCCGGTATCTGATTTGATACGTGGTATGTACAATTGTGCTCTTTGAGCCATCAGGGCACGCGCTAAGAGTTTACCAGGTTTATCTCCCCACTGATAGAACTTATTACGGCATTTACAGTAATCCAACTTTATTTTATCATACATCAATTTATTTAATGCCTTTCTAGTTTCAGCTAGCTCAGCTAGGGTGTTTGTCTCCTGTGAGGCTTTATGTCTCATTTCTAGGGATCCAATTTTCTCAAGGAGGGTGTCTCGGTAAGTGATATTTTCCTTTTTCCTAAGCGTACCTAACTGTATAAGTTGTCCCCTTATGACGCACTTGTGGGCTTCCCATAGGGAGCTTTTAGATATGTCAGGAGTGTCATTTAATTGGACATACTCGTCTATTTTCGCTTCAATTTGGGCTTTGTTACAAGCGTCTTGGATTAAGAGTTCATTTAGTCTCCATGTATACGGTCTGCGTCCGGCTGGGGTAGTGAGAGTGACATGGAAACTGGGGCATGGTCAGACTATGTGGTCTGACCTATCTTGACTTCTTTTAGTAGAGTTAAGTGAGTGTGGTATAGGAAGAAGTAGTCCAGTCGGGAATAAATTTTATAGGGATGTGAGAAGGAAGTGCAATCCCTTTCCATGGGGTGTCTAAACCTCCATGTATCGACCAGCTGGTGTTCGTGCATGATACGCCTCACCTTGCGATGTGCTTTTACAGAATATCTGGCTGCCCCAGAGGAAGCGTCAACAGCAGGGTAGAGAATCCAGTTGAGGTCACCGCCTAGAATGATGATACCTTCCCTCAAGGGATCTACTTTGTCCAATATGGTTTCTAGGAAGACAGATTGATTACTGTTTGGAACGTAAAGGATTGATCAGAAAGTAAAGGATTGATCAAAGATCTTGCATTTCAAAACTAAACCTCTTATTTCACCAGCATTAACCTGGTTTCGACTGAGTAGCGATCACATCTAGCGGTCGTAAGTTATGAGCAATAGGAGATTAATACTCAAAAGTACTTTGTTTATGGGTCAGTTTAAACTGGTTATTCGATGGGAAGACACGTAGGCAAGAGTTGGAGTGAGTTGCCCCCACCCTTGGAGAAGTGATAAAGTGAACTGACCTATGATCAGCAGTCTACTAGAATATCATTAACCCTGGACCATTGAAGACCTCTCTTAGTGTTATCTGTGCATATCTGTGACATCATTTTTGTTCAAACTGCATATAAGCTCCCTGGGCCAGTGTTAAATCTCTTATTGACTGCAGACTACAATGCTGAACATGGACTTGGGCCCAAGAAGAGCTTGAGTAATGTAATGTATTCAGTTTATACTTTCCTGTTTATTGTTACACCTTTTATGCCTCATCATGGTTTTGCTGTAAATCCTGCTATCTTTTGCTATTAAATCTCTTTGTGTGTTGGAACTACAATAATAGCATTGGACAATGTTTATTGGTAGCAACAAACCGAATATTACATCTTCTTATCTTCGGCCTCAATTACCCCAAAATAATCCATAATGGCTTGAAAAAAATTCTGTTCTCCAGCTCAAAGAATCCAAAAATAAATCCACCTGAACAGGCTTGGAAAAGCAAGAAAACAATATCAAACAACGGAACTTAGTTCTTCAAGGTGTTGGTTGCAGTAAAATCGGAGGGGGGCTTTATTCTACCCAGATTTCGGGGCGACCAGCACTAGGCTGGCAGCACTAGGGTTAATAGCAATAGGAGGGGGAGATCCCACGCATTTTTTTTATTAATCTATATTTTAACACTTTAGAGAGCTGGTGGCTAACTTAGACTAGCCCCGGAGCTGGAGCAAGAGGTACAGGCAAAGTGGAAGGTTACCTCCATGGTTGTAGAGATTGGTACGGCCGTGGCTGTGTGCGCTGTAGTTTGGCATGCCCACACTGTACAGTGACTTCAGCCACACACCTCTTTCACGTATGGGGTAATAACAGCCCTTTCATTTCGTTAGGGCACCGAATAAGGGCTGTTTTACTGGACGTATCTGCCGGTTCTGACCATGCGCAGAGTGATTTTGTGGATGATACGCTCAAAACCAGCAGATACGTGCCGTACTGAATCAGGCCCAAAGTCTATTAGGCGGTATTATACTCTGGATCAACTCTAAAAAATGTTCCCTACTTCTAGTCCAAACTGCTGGCGGGACTGTAGCCACAGGGGAACAATGGACCATAATTGGTGGATTTGTAATGTCCCCTTCTGAGATAATGTCCATAATATCATTAACTCAATGGAGAGAATTCATTTTGGCACAAGGTGCCACAATGTGTCTCCAGAACAGTCCATGGAGACACATCAGCGGCTGAGTTTCTTCTCAAATCTCTGCTAATTTTCCCTTACGTCTTATAAAAATGTGAGAAGAAAATGGGCAGAGATTCTGTACCATGGTGGACGGCATAGTGTGCCGGAGATGTGCCCTCAGACATCACTGCCAACTGAATTGTCCCCAATGCTGGAAGAAGCAATACCTAAAGATCCCTGGACCTTCTTACTCTCTTGTCCTCCCCAGGATGTTACATTACAAAGCCAAACATCAGTCTTACATTTTTAGCAGATGCTAATTTGCTGATTGCCAAAAATTGGAAACAGCCAGCCAACCGTTTAGAAAGTGCATTGTTGGTTCCTTTTGAATTGTCACTTTTATCAATTACAATTGTTTAACTTACTTTATGGATATATGACACATTGTCTTTCACCTATTCTCGTACCTTTTTCCCCTCCCCATCTATTTCTCCCCCTCCCCATGTCATAACAATAGTTTAAATATTTTTAGTTTTATTGAAAATATTTATTGTTTATTTTTGTTTATCCTGTTTCCTCAATAAATAAAAAATAACTACTTCCAACCTTTTTATTAGAAGTTGCAAGACATAAAATCAAGAGTCAATACCATCCAAAATATGTACAAGATACAATAAATAAAATCATAACTCTAACTTGTTTTATGCTAAACCTCTTACACCAGAAAGTTAAGGACAGGCAGATACTTAATATCTATTTTGCAAGTAAATACTAGAGAAAACAAATTAAAAATGAATAAAACAATATCACATAAGGTGCTGGATTAAACTTTTGTATTTAAATACAAATTGGGAAAGAGATTAATGCAAGGTCTGTGTCAATGCTCAAAGAAATATATTTTATCTAAAAAGATGTTTTGCTGAGAAAACAACTTTCACTTTCGAAATATTTTAATGTGTGTGAATTATCTGATGTCTAACAAGAAGTGATTTTTGTGTAAAACATTTCCCACAGTTAGAGCATAAAAATGGCTTCTCACGTATGTGAATTCTCTGATGATTAACAAGGGTTGATTTCCGTGTAAAATATTTATCACATTGATAACATGAAAATGGCTTTTCACCAGTATGAATTGTCATATGTCTAACAAGTTCTGATTTATGTGTGAAAGATTTTGTACATTCAGAACATGGAAATGGCCTTTCACCTGTGTGAATTATCTGATGTTTAATAAGTTCTGATTTCCGTGCAAAACATTTCCCACATTCAGAACATGTAACTGAGTTTTCACCTGTGTGACCTTTCTGGTGTTTAATAAGAGATGATTTCTGTGAAAAACATTTCCCACATTCAGAACATGAAAATGGCTTTTCACCTGTGTGGGTTCTCTTATGTCTAATAAGAAAAGATTTCCGTGTAAAACACTTCCCACAATCAGAACATAAAAATGGCTTCTCACCTGTGTGAGTTCTGTGATGCATAACAAGGGTTGATTTCCGTGTAAAATATTTATCACATTGAGAACATGGAAATGGCTTTTCACCTATATGAATTCTCTTATGTGTAACAAGATCTGATTTCTGTGCAAAACACTCTGGGCACTCAGAACACAGAAATGGCTTTTCACCTGTGTGAATTCTCTGATGTTTAGTAAGTTCTAATTTTCGTGCAAAACATTCCCCACATTCTGAACATGTAATCAAGTTTTCACCTGTGTGACCTTTCTGATGTTTAATAAGAGATGATTTCTGTGCAAAACATTTCCCACACTCAGAACATGAAAATGGCCTTTCACCTGCGTGAGTTCTTTTATGACTAATGAGAAATGATTTCCGTGTAAAACATTTTCCACAATCAGTGCATAAAAATGGCTTTTCACCTGTATGAACTCTCTGATGATCAATAAGGGTTGATTTCCGTGTAAAATATTTATCACATTGAGAACATGGAAATGGCTTTTCGCCTATATGCATTCTCATGTGCCTCACAAGATCTGATTTCTGTGAAAAACATTTTGCACATTCAGAACACAGAAACGGCTTTTTACCTGTGTGAATTGTCTTATGTTTAAAAAGTTCTGATTTCCGTGCAAAACATTTGCCACATTCAGAACATGTAACCGCGTTTTCACCTGTGTGAGATCTGTGATGTTTAATGAGAAGTGATTTCTGCGTAAAACGTTTCCCACATTCAGAACATGGAAATAGCTTCTCCCCTCTGTGGATTCTCTGATGTACAATAAGATTTGATTTCTTTGTAAAACATTTACCACACTCAGAACACTGATATATTTTATCACCAGTTTGATCTATGCTATGTATAACAATATGTGAGTTATCAGGACAACATTCCTTATGATTAGATGGATCAGATGATATATCTGCACTGTGAGGTACTGGATGTATATTTCGGGTAATAGGGCTTTCTCCTGGAGAATCTTGTGTGATGTCGCCATCTAGAGGTAACATGCGAGGCGCCGGCGAGGTATTCCCACTGCTCAGCCGATCTGTCAGATAGGTACATGTCATTTTTCACATTATCTACCAGGACTGGTGAGGTCTGATTATTATACATCACAAACACAGTCTCAGCACAATTCCTTTTAACACAAGTTAGAACCTAAGTGAAACCACAGCCCACACACTGTCAAAGTCACTGCTACCACTTGGAAATTAATTCATGAGATATCCCTTAGCGATGCTCTCAGGCTCCTCACTAAGCATTTATCACTCACGTGTAATCTTGGACAATGTTATAAAGCAAACAGCACTCTAGCAGACATAGGGTTAACACAGTCAAGCAACCATTACTCTACAAGAAAGGCTCGCAAATTCATTTAGAGCATCTATAACACAAGTTGTTTAGTATTATTATACATTTACATAAAAATGACACACTGTCTTTCCTAACTACTCAATTTCTAAAAAGTAAAGGAGAGCAGAGTAATTCCAGATAACCGCACAATTTTTATTAGCCAAGAGAGTGGAGCAAGTGACAACTTTGCACTCAGGGCTGTAATCTATTTATATTGGAGTTTATGCACTATTATTTCAGCTGCAATTTCCAACCATTGCAGTTGTAAATGTATAGCAAAATAAAATGTGTGTTTCAGGGCGTGGCTTAGCTTCTAAGGAGACCAGACGTGGATTCTGTGTGCTCCTGCGGCTGTGATCTAAATTCGCTTTCATCGCCAAGCGATCCTAGAAAGCAAAACCATCTGCTGTGCTCACCCCCCTGTGCCTCTTAGACCATCTCTGGGGCTGAGCTGCGGCCTACTACTTGCCAAGGCGACCTGAGACCTTCCGGACACCAGGTCTATCGGGACAGTAACAAATCCTGTAAGGGGCCAAATCTCCCCAGACTGTGCCAGCTCACTACCTTCCAGAACCCTTGGGAGAGGAAGAAGCCAGAAAGATGTGGCTCTCTATTCCCTCCGAAATCAGTGAACTCCTGGAGCTCCTCCGGTAGTGGGGAACTGTCCCCCTACTCTCCCTCAACCAACCACCTTGAAGACGCTGGTTTCCTCCTCGAAAAATGAACCCCAATTTCTTCACCCCTTCCTGACTTTGGTCATAATGTTATCCACTGGTGGTTCCATCTGGAACTCTCTGCTGCACAGGACGAGTGCCTGCACCCAGTGAGCATCCGGCCTCTAGACGCTGAAGACTGTCACGGCACACACCACAGGTTGTGCGGCGAGGTTTAAAATTCCACCTCTCCCTTACGTCTGCTGGGACTCTCCTTCCCCAAACCACAGAGAGGGCAGCAGTACTGAGTACTCATGGGACTAGAGCATTTCAGGCACGCCACATCACAGGCACAGAGAGAACCTATTTTCTCACCACCAATCAAAGGATACATGTCAGTAGCATTGGAGGTATTTTCCCTATACTTTGCCTCCCCCATGCCACAAGTGCCCTCTGGGTGAAGAAACCCACAGTTGTAGACGTCCTGAGTTTGGAATAGACCTTGAATCCCCGCTCTAGATAGACTTAACCCCAGAAAGGTGCGGAGTCTAACGGTAGAGAGGTATTCACCAGGGATCCCCGCAAGGGAATATGGACTTAGCTGCTCTCTAGCCGTAGGTCGCGGTCCTCTAAGGGGGGTAAGAGCAGGGTAAGATGGAGCAACAACCTGTGGCTAGAGAGCAGCTAAGTCCATATTCCCTTGCGGGGATTCCTGGTGAATACCTCTCTACCGTTAAACTCTGCACCTCTCTGGGGGTACGTCTATCTAGGGCGGGGCTAACACAATAGCCACAATAGCAGTCCTCGGCCTGTTTTCTGTCTATTGTGTTTGAATTCTGCACTCTTTCATACAATCCTCACGAGGGAAGACTTAACCAGTGGACAATGCCCCCAGTTGCCATACTGCTTTCTAATGTAGCCAATCCGATCGAGCATCTGTGGGATGTGCAGTAAAGACAAGTCCGAGCCATGGAGGCCCCACCTCGCGACTTACAGGACTTAAAGGATCTGCTGCTAACGTGTTGGTGCCAGATACCACAGGACACCTTCAGAGGTCTTGTGGAGTCCATGCCTTGACGGGTCAGAGCTGTTTTGGCAGCATGAGAGGGACCTACACAATATCAGGCAGGTGGTTTTAAAGTTGTAGCTGATCGGTGTATACTGCTGGCTATAAAACTGCTTTTCCATATTATACTCTCACCTACAACTCTTCCGTCACCTACCAGCTCTCTCCTTAAAGGAATTGTCAGTGCATGAACCCATTACTAACATTTTACTAGTCCATACAGGGTGGGAGTAAAAATTGCTCCATATGATGTTTTCTATTAATCCAATATACTATCTGTTCTAATTAAGAGCCTGATGTTGGTTATTGGCTCCAACAATAGTATATTTAAAGTTGGACTCTCAAAAAAACTATATTACTCGCTTCCGTGATAACCAGGTTACGATCAGGATGTGGGTCTGTGACATTTTATCTACTATATTAATATATTTTCTTATCTGATTTTGAGGACTGTTAGAGTGACTAATACATGACTTTTTCTTAATAGATATTGGTTTCTGTGCAAGTGATACGACTGAAACCAGGCGTACTTATGAGAAACACAGGACTTGAATTAGCCAAACCTGTGTTGGCGCACCTTTACTGCATTTGGGCTACATTCATCCGCCTCGTCCCTCAAGTTGTAGGCAATCGAGTCATTTGCGTTCAGACATGAAGTATGCAGTTGTGGTTCATTGCTCTAATGTTTGTTTTGCAGCATACTCAGAGCTATTTCACGCAAGATACAGCAAACAGTGTGGGGAGGAGACCGGTTAGATCTCTCAGTTGCTATCACACAATAACATGATGTGAGAAGGAGACCAAGGGATATATTTACTAGACCACGGGTTTGAAAAAGTGGAGATGTTGCCTATAGCAACCGATCAGATTCTAGTTATGATTTGTTTAGTACATTCTACAAAATAATAGCTAGGATCTGATTGGTTGCTATAGGCAACATCTCCGCTTTTTCAAACACGCAGTTTAGTAAATATACCCCCAGGAGCTGATCGGGGCTGATGTCTTCCGATTCCCCCACCTTGTTGTAGTGACTGAACAAGGAGAATATGTGACTATTCTGTATTTAGTGTTTATTACCTGAGCTGATATCTGTAGGGATTTCCTCCTCCTTACACTGTTGATCACCCCTCACATATGTCTTAGCTTCCCCTTTTACATCTTCTACTTTAACATCAGTCATGTCTTCACCCTAAATAGTCCAAAATGTCCAAAGAATTGAGATTAAACAGAAGAATATCAGTGTATATGACCCACACAGCTTATATACAGATCATACAGTGCAGAGTCACTTTGGCATTTGGTTACACTAGTTCCGTTTACCTGATAGTCCTGTGGGATACTGTGATTTTCCTCTGTACAATCCTGGGAATAAAGAGGACTAGGACATCTCTCTGGGGTATTTCTGTTACTGGATCCATCTGTAGGAAACACACAGTGACTGAATACATTGTTTATATGTGATTATCAGATGATGTGTATATAGGTGGCCCTCATAACTGCTCTCTCCTTTGCTATAAATGAAAGTCTCCTCTTACCCAGAGATATGAGGGTCTGGTGATTCTCCATCATCACATCCTTGTACAGATCCTTGTGTCCTTCTAAATACTCCCACTCCTCCATGGTGAAATAGACAGTGACATCCTGACACCTTATAGGAACCTGACACACACAATGATACAGTCATCACCCAGACACATCCCTGGTGTTACTGTATAATGTCCCATTCCCAGCAGTCACCTCTCCAGTCAGCAGCTGAATGATCTTGTTGGTGAGTTCTAGAATCCTCTGGTCATTGTTTCTCTCATGTATCAGTGAGTGAGGTGGAGGCACCGTGATGGGGCTCTGGGTCCTGCTCAGTCCTCCTGACACACAGGGACGGCTGCTGGGTGACTCATGCTCACCAGATGTCTTCTTCACTACTGTATAATCCTGTGTATTGGCAGATTAACTGACAAATATCACTATACACATTCCTATAATTCCTCACCTCTTCAGTCATACCCCTGTTTTATTAAGAGATAATAGTTATGTCACTGTGATATTCCCTCTCCAGTTAGGTCCTTGTTCTATGAATAGAGATGGCACAATACCGGGTTGACTGTTACTGACTTTCGGGTATCCAAACGTTTACAGTGACAACCCACCCTCGCCAGTGCGGCACTATCTGGGGTTACACATTATATCTGGGGTTACACATTATATCTGGGGTTACACATTATATCTGGGGTTACACATTATATCTGGGGTTACACATTATATCTGGGGTTACACATTAGCCTATCTATCCCCAGTGCTGTGAGGTGATTAAGAATATATGAATTTTGATAGGTATCTGTAATACAACAAGGGAAGCTTTATTATAACAATATCCGCCAAAAGGGCTACAATCACCAGATAACCAGATAACGTATTATCTAACCATACAGTGCAGTTCACATGAAGGGAATATGAGAGAGCTACCCAGCTACCTGAGCACAAGCCCTGGGTCTTACCTGGGATGGCCGTAGGAACCTTGGGCTTGCTGCCAGCAAAACAAGGGTTAAGCTTTAGGCAGACACACACTGGTGCGATTGCTGTCAGGTTTTTTTCTAAGTCCCGAGAATGTGTGGCGTGTCAATGCTTCTTCCTCTGTAGAGCCAGCCCAGCGGAAATTGTCATCTCCAGCCAGTACTGGCAAAAGTGAACCAACCCACTTTTATCCCCAGGTTTTGGGTTATATATACACAGGACATTTTTAAGAATAGTTCTCCTTGTACTAGGGAGAGAGGTACCCTCATTATAAACTAGTGCCTTGAACCTGCCTGTCCAACACAAGAGATAATAGTGATATCACTGTGACACTCCCAGAATCCCTCACCTCTCCGATCAGGTTCATACTTTATTAGTAGAGATAATAGTGATGTCACTGTGATACTTCCAGAATCCTTCACCTCTCCAGTCAGGTTCATACTTTATTGATAGAGATAACAGTGATGTCACTGTGACAATCCCAGAATCCTTCACCTCTCCAGTCAGGTTCATGTTTTATTAATAGAGATAATAGTGATGTCACTGTGACACTCCCAGAATCCCTCACCTCTCCAGTCAAGTTCATACTTTATTAATAGAGATAATAGTGATGTCACTGTGACACTCCCAGAATCCCTCACCTCTCCAGTCAGGTTCATACTTTATTAATAGAGATAACAGTGATGTCACTGTGATATTCCCAGAATCCCTCACTTCTCCAGTCAGGTTCATACTTTTTTAATAGAGATAATAGTGATGTCACTGTGATACTCCCAGAATCCCTCACCTCTCCAGTCAGGTTCATACTTTATTAATAGAGATAACAGTGATGTCACTGTGATATTCCCAGAATCCCTCACTTCTCCAGTCAGGTTCATACTTTTTTAATAGAGATAATAGTGATGTCACTGTGATACTCCCAGAATCCCTCACCTCTCCAGTCAGGTTCATACTTTATTAATAGAGATAACAGTGATGTCACTGTGACACTCCCAGAATCCCTCACCTCTCCAGTCAGGTTCATACTTTATTAATAGAGATAACAGTGATGTCACTGTGACGCTCCCAGAATCCCTCACCTCTCCAGTCAGGTTCATACTTTATTAATAGAGATAATAGTGATGTCACTGTGACACTCCTAGAATCCCTCACCTCTCCAGTTAGGTTCATACTTTATTAATAGAGATAATAGTGACGTCACTGTGACACTCCCAGAATCCCTCACCTCTCCAGTCAGCAGGTAGGTGATCTCCAGGGTGAGGTTTAATATCCTCTCAGTCATCTCGTTCCTGTCCTTGTCCATCCTCAGTGGATCAGTGAGGAAGTGGACTGTGGATCTTGTGGAGGAGACAGATCATGAGGAGACGTCAGCACAGAAGATCCTGTAATGCAGTAAATAAGAAGAATGTATCCTATAAATTAATGGATGTATGACAGATTTAAATAACCCGACCGCTAAATATGTTGCATATAAGGTAAAATAATGCTGCTGATGTAATAAAAACTGAAACTAAATCAAATACAATTTTTTTATTGAATCACGCTGTCCCTTACTACCATGGAATCCATCATTGGTTGGAGTCAGCCGTGTAAGCTAGCACTCACATAGATGACACTGAGAAATATCCGCCTGCATTCTGGATTAATATTAGAGTGGGAGGATACATACTCCCTGATATTGTCAGCACCAGGACAGGCAAGCAGCATCAATGATCCTCAAGATGTCCCCAAACCCACATGGATGAACGGATGGGGGTCACCTCTGCCTATAAGTGGATCAGACTTTCCAAGAGACACTCAGCTCAGTAATAATAACAATAATAATATCTAAGCCGAATAATAATAGTAATAATTATCCTCATCATCATTTATATATCAAGGCATTATAACAAATCACACAAACATACATAGAAACAGAACAAGGACATAAAAGATTGATGAAGAAGGTGCCAACATGAGACAGAGGGTACAATGGGCTCTACGCAGAAGAGCTTACAATCTAGATTAAGAGGATAATGCTAAGATAACAGGAGTTACTGGGTTGGTATGGTAGCTGGTAATGTGTCGTGTAACAGGTAAGGGTAAGGGTAGATAGGCTACGAACTGGATTTTAAGGGAGTACTTGAAATATTAAAGGTTGGGGTAGAGTCTGGTCAGATGGGGTAGGATAAGAAGGGAGCAGCACAGGAGAAGTCTTGGAGGAGGGAGTCAGAGAATAAGCGAAGCACAGGTCAATGGCAGAGCTAAGAGGGCGTGAGGTCAGATATGTATTAGGGTAAGAAGTTGGTCAGAGTTTTGAAGTTGAGGGCAGGTAGCTTGAATTGGATTCTGTAGGTTATGCGGAGCCAGTGTAGGGATTTGTAAAGTGGTGAAGCAGTGGCATGGTGAGAAAGAAAGACCCGTCTGGCCAAAGCATTTAGGACTGCTTGGAGCAGTAATAGACTGGAGAGGGGGAAGGCCAGATAGGAGGAGATTGCAATAGTCAAAGCAGGAGCTAATGAGAATGGATAAGGGTTTTAGAAACATCCTGAGTAAGAAAGGGGTGTATTCCCGCAATGTTTTGAAGGAGGAGTTGACAAGACAGCGCAAGGGACCGGATGTGTGGCATGAAGCTGAGGGCGGACTCAAGGATGACACCACGGCAGCTGGCATGGGGGACCGGGGAGAGGGTGATGTTGTCGATGATGAGGGGACTTGAGGGAAAAAGAAATATTAGAAGGAGGAATGATGATGACCTCTATTTTGGACATGTTGAGGTTTAGGTAGCGTTGGATCATCTAGGTGGAGATGACAAAGAGGCAGAACACACGAGATGAATGAGAAGGAGATAGTTCAGGGCAGGAGAGATAGATTTGGGTGTTGTCTGCAAATAGGTGTTAGTGTAGACCAAAGATACAAAGAGTACATTAGTGCACCTAGATAAGAGATATATAGGGAAAAAAGCAAAGGGCAGAGAGACTTGAGGGACAGACAGTGAGAGTGTAGGGGAGGATGTGTCAGAAGTAGAGAGACTGAAGGAGCATTCAAAATAGTAGTAGGTGGACAAGGAGGGTGTAGAAGGTGGGATGGCTGATAATAATAATAATACACACTTGCCAACTCTTCCTGAATGTCAGGGAGACTCCCTGAAATAGGGGTGATCTCCCTCACTCCCTGAAGAGTCTGGCATTCTCCCTGATTCTGAGCCAGTACAAGATGTGTTTGGCATCTCCATCTGTGGCATAATGACATTGTTCAGAAATTGAGTCCTATGTCCATGTGTTGATGCCTATGGAGGTGGCCATTTTCATGGAGACCAAGATTTAATCAAAGACTGACAGGTAAGACAACATGACTTCAGCAATGGAGACAGAAATGTAAAAGACACTTCAGTCTCTAGAGATTCATTAGCTTCTTTTCTTTAACGCATAGATGCCTATTCTCCCGGAATGTCCAGGAAACTCCTGCATTTCTGGGAGACCTCCTGGGCTCCTAGGAGTGCAGGGCAACCTCCCAGTTCTCGCCCCCGCAATAGATAAGTGATGGGGCGGGGCTTAATGACGCAAATATTACACCATCTTAGCCCCACCCCCTGCTGTAATTGGCCAAAAATTGTGACAATCGTTTAGGGGGCGGGGCCAAAATAATGTGATTTGTCAAACCCCTCTCCCGCACTCCCACCTCCACTGGGATCTCCCTGAAGCCAAAGAGGAAAAATTGGCAAGTATGTAATAATATAATAATAATAATAAAAATATGCCACTGTTGTAACCTCTTCCAGGAGACACTAAGTTCAATAATTATAATAATAACTCCAGCTATTGCCTCTCAGTTCAATAATAATAATAACATCAGAGTAATTACCTCTTCCAGAAAATACTCAGCTCAGTAACACAGATCCTGCCCATCTGTCCTACAACAGGAAATAGAGAGAGGACAGAGCAGGGCATTGTGGGAGTTGTAGTCATCTAATCTGTATTATCGGAATTTATGAGAACAGTTTACAGAATTCATATAGTTACAGTGGCGGGCCACATAAAAATGGCCGCCGCAATCCGTTATCACCCTAGTGTTTATCTGTAGATGTCAGAGAGATATTGGTGTAGTTGCAGCGAATAAGAGACTCTGACCGTGTCATCTTCTTGTCCGTTCTGGGGAATAGCTGGTCCACAATAAAATGGGCGCCACTCTCCTGCACTAAGGACATAAAGTGATTGAAACATTTTCCACTTGGAGTTTTAATTTTATTTAGTGTTTATTTGTTTTCCAGGTTGGTGTTGGTGATGGTTTATATAGGTTGCTGCACATTCACTGATACAGAACATGTGATACCATGTCACTGACATATAAGCTAATGTTTCAACATGTAAGTATTTAGGGGTAATCTAGTAAACGCAGATATTACAAATGATTGTTAGTTTATACTGTAAGATACTGTTCACTCTATCATATTCTACTGTTTCCTCAATAAAAAAAAATTATTTTATATATATAGATATATATATATATATATATATATATATATATATATATATATATATATATATGCAATTTACACAGTGATATACAAATTTATTCAGGAGATCTCCAAATTTATTAAAGAAAAATCGACATTAAAATTGGCACTTTTTAAAACCCTCATATAGAAATTGCCTAGCGCCTCAAAATCGCAGAAATAATTAATTTTTGCATTGTACAGTATTGAAAAGGGGGAATCTATTTAAAAGACAATTTAGTAAATTGCCACTGAAATTTGACCCGGAAAAGTGGTCTCACTGGTTTCTGATACTCGAAAATTGCAGTGAAATGAGATTGCAAGATGAGAGAGATTTCCCGTTAATTTTACCGGCCTATGTATTTCAATGGGTACAGAAAGCAACTAAATTGTGCTTGAGGGGTCAATACATTTTCATCCAATCACAGCAACTAGCGTCTGATTGGCTGTAGCGCTGGATAAACCTTACCAGTCTATTACTTATAACTATTACCTTAGCAATCACCAGGGGAGGGCTGGCAAATTTTAGCCCGGAGGGGGGCAAGACTCGACTATTAGGAACACTTTAAAGGAAAAAATATGCAGGTGTTCCAGTGACCCAGCCCAAGGTAGACCACTATGGGACCAGCCCGGGGAGAAGATGCCAGTCTGCCCCTGGTACTCACAGACAATGGGTTGCTTATAATAGCCACAGTGTGGGAGGTATTGCAGCCCCAGCCCCATGCTGAAAGGGTTGGGACTGATTTTCACTATGGTGTGGGGTCCCCACTCTGACGGTTTCCCTGTTATAGTGGGGCCGTTCAAGCCTGGCGCAGGTTAGCTCATGAGGAACGGGGGGAACACCGCACTAGTTGTCCCCCTGAACCAGACCAGGCTGACTAGAGCTGGTTGAGGAACACTTTTAAAATGTTTACTGAAGCTTCTCTCCCATTCAATTCAATAGCCCTTGCAGTTTAATATGCTTAGTGCATGTATTTAAGAGCCACTGAAATGAATGGCAAAAGAAAAATTGTGCACAATCACAAACAGCTTCAGCAAGAGCTGGTGCTGATCACGCTGTCCAAGAGATGTGATTGCACGGACCAAATGAAGCTATTGGTCTGTGCAGTCACTTTCACCGGCCCACAATACAACTCTTGGAGACGGAGCCCCATACCCTCACCTAATAACTACTACCTGTCATGAGCCGTGGTGGCCGCAGGCATCACCATGACTCCTTTCCCTCTGTCCCTGGCGCCCCAGCCGTCTCCATGATGACCGGAACATCACTTACGGTTTTTGGCCCAACCATTGCTAGGGTGGACGCCGATCTGTCAGATTATCGCGCCCCGGCAATACAGGACAGTCGGTCGCTAGCACCAGGACTTCTATTAAGCCTGCGGGCTAATTAGGATTTGCTTCTCTCTGTCCCATGGCGTTCCAGCTGTCTTCATGACGACCTTGACTACTCTGCTTGCTTTGCACCCCTGACCTTGGCTTACGTCTGACCATCCATTACCATCTGAACTGCTTCCTTTGGCCCTGCTGCTGCGGTTTTGTTAATAAACTTACACTACAATAAGAGTTAAGACCTGGGGGCATCCGAATACCTGTGAGCACAGCAAGCCCTATGGGAAAGGCGGCTGCTATAGGTGAAGACCTCTACCGCTAGTTCTGTAAGTTTATTACGAGACCGGCATCCTAACACTACCCACTTCCCCTCTTGGTGCCCTGAACAGAGCAAAGTCAAAGAGAGGAAGCAGTGTTAAAATTGTCACATGAAGCACAGCATCCTGAATTGCCTCCTTCCTCTAGAAGGAGGCAAAGTGTGCACTGGAATCCAACATTTTGGAGACTTCGTGAATCGTGATCCTAAACTAAAACAGGACAACACAAAGCATCACCTTAAAATTAGCACTGATTTCACAAGTCACACAGAAAAGGTTCAGGCTATGCAGAGGTCATCAAAAGAGCAAACTTGTATAAAGTTAACGTAAATTTCCTTGGTGGTCACGGTCTTGTGTGATGTTTGTTTTCTGACACCTCCCAAATTTTTTGCAAAGGTTCCAACTGCCAGTCTAAAATAATTAGTTGTATTCATGGCTAGGCACATAGGTTGGTAACCAAACACAGTGACAAGTAGATACCCAGTATCACTAATACTAATAGGTTGTGAGCACCTAGGGAAGGAGTTAAGATCAATGATCTTGAGAATTGGGAGTCAGTTACACCTTAATGTCTAGATTGTGGTGTTTACTCTGGGTGTTTCTCTGGAGGTGATAAGCATCCACCAAAAGGACACTATCACAATACATAACTTTGAGGAATTTTGCACAGAGATTTTTTGCTGTATTACAACTATTATGAGATATATATCAGAAAACGCAAACAAAACATGCACCTCTTTACCCTTCTCCATATGTGTTCTTTATGCAGCAGTGAAGATCTCCCACAGATACTTATTGCAAGTGACAAAAGACTACACTGACTGCAAAATCCTGAGTGTACTGTATTCTGCTTGGTGGGTTGAGTGTAATATTTAGTACACAGAAAAGAGAACTGAGTGGGAAATATACATGGATGCCCTGAAGTTTCTCATTGACCTATTATATACACTGTTACTAATGGGATTATGTGTCCCAGTGAGTAAAGCTCCTGTTAGTGCCCACAGGGTGGGTGGTGGAAGAGGGCACTACTGAGACTTTAAAGCCTGTAACTTGGCAGTAATTACTGCATTCATAAATTCCCCTGTAGTGGCAGTGTCCAAAACATAGGACTCGGCTTAGGCACGGTACACACTACAGTGTTATTATCAGACCAATCAGAGGACAAACAACTGATTGATCGTTCCAAAGCCCATTGTATTGTTGAACGAGATTTTTAAACTGAACTCATTCAACGATGGAACGGTGTTGTTCCAATTTTGTAGAGTGTATGCACTCACTACTGCCTTTGCCCTGCAGCGGCTGTATGCACTCACTACTGCCTTTGCCCTGCAGCGGCTGTATGCACTTACTACTGCCTTTGCTCTGCAGCGGCTGTATGCACTTACTACTGCCTTTGCCCTGCAGCGGCTGTATGCACTCACTACTGCCTTTGCCCTGCAGCGGCTGTATGCACTTACTACTGTCTTTGCCCTGCAGCGGCTGTATGCACTTACTACTGCCTTTGTCCTGCGGCGGCTGTATGCTCTTACTACTGCCTTTGTCCTGCAGCGGCTGTATGCACTTACTACTGCCTTTGTCCTGCAGCGGCTGTATGCTCTTACTACTGCCGTTGACCTGCAGCGGCTGTATGCACTTACTACTGCCTTTGTCCTGCAGCGGCTGTATGCTCTTACTACTGCCTTTGTCCTGCAGCGGCTGTATGCTCTTACTACTGCCTTTGTCCTGCAGCAGCTCAGCATTTACAGCTCCCTGGCACTACGGCACTTCTCAGGTGGGGGGAGGGGACCAGATAGGACAGAAGCACATGCGCTGTCCAGCTCTGCTCTGTGGAGCAGACCTAACATTAATGAAAAGTTTCAATTACGTTAAAGCAAAATTAATTTAATTTCAGATGTTGATAAATAGCGTTACTGAGCAGTCCCCATACACTTTTATGGGGACTGCTCTGTAAAACGAACACAAACGCAAAGCAGCAGATATCTATGATATCTGTTGCAATGCAATGTTCATAAATGTCAGCTTTACTTAGTTTTGCAGTTAATCCCCAAAAACATAATTTAACAGGGGAATATTGTTTGATAAATAGGCCCCCATATCTTGCGATTCTCATTTTTATCCTGTTAAGATGGCTAAGTCAGGCAGTGACTTGAATAAAATGCTCACTCTTCTTTTGCTAATAATTCGGGAGAACACAATTTCCTTTTCAGCAGCCTTCTACGTCAACAGTGCCAAACACTGGTGGGGAGTGAACCTTCTCTCAAACCAGTCCCGATCGCTCTTACCGCTTCTGAACCTGACCTATTTTTAATCTGACAAGATCTCCAAAAACAGGGAGGTTGGACAGAACTGCAAATTTTCTCTCTTGGGGGCAGTAGTATTACCCCTATAAAACGAGAAATCACTAACCTGGCTTTGCAAGTTGATGGTCTACAAGCAAAAGCTGTTTGACCTCAAGGTGACTTGTGCAAGAATATAGCAGTGAAATATATACATTGCAATTTGCAGTGGAGAGAGCATATCACCTCCCTGCACAGCCTTCCCAGCATTACTGAACCATGTACATGTGGCCTTATATTTGGATTTTTACTTGTAATTAAGTATCACTGTTGTTGTTCTATATTATATGCTCCAAACGTAAGTGTATGTTGGAGCAGAAGTCATACAATGTAAAATGCCAGCTACAATGTCAGGTTAAACAGTAGAAGATGTGTAGTAGTAGAGATGTTTCTGTGGTAAACAAAATCACCAAGATTTTTTAGTCATACATTAAATGGATGACGAGTGAATTACAGTACAACTCTCTGAGGTCTGAGGCCCCACTTGTGAGTGTACACATGGAAACCAGAAACCATCTTGTTCATAAACCAGCCCGATGAAGGGACTATATATATATATATATATATATATATATATATATATATATATATATAACGTTTTTAGAGTAGAATGATAACGTTCCTTCTAAACACAAATCTGGAGAAAAATATGTAACTTAAGGGAAGCAAAATTTTGGACATAACATCTATACCACACTAACTTACTGCTAATTAGGGATTTTTCCCCACACCCACCATTGTGATTGCTATGATTTGGCAGGGATAGAGTGATAATAAGAGAGCGAGACTCTGTTCTTGCCGAGGAATGCTCTGCTCAACAACAGTCAGTTTTTGCCCATATTGACCTTCTGTGAGGCACGTGAGCCTCTGTAGTTAGCCTGTCTGTGCTTCTGGACCTCTCCCTATGTTCAGTGAATTGTCCAGGACTTGATATAGCAGCTTACTGGGCAATATTCAACAATGACCAAGCCAGGATCTAACACCTTGATGTAACATGGTAGCAGAATCTTGAGTCAGTGTCTCAAGAAGTAACCAGAGGTAAGTGACTTAAGGACTGCATGTCCTGTGGTGTGGAGTACAGCTCTGCTGCGTCTCCTTAGTGAGCTGTGTCTCAGATGGTGGAGTGTTGCCAATGGAGTCTTGAGTCCTATTAAAAGATTAGAGCGATAGCAGGAAGGCACCAGTAGAGAATATTTTTTATTTAAACCATATTTTATTAGCTATCTCAAGACATAGATTCAAGAGTCAAAACACTGTAATATGCATGAAGTACATACCACTAACTTTAATGACAAACATCTTACAAGGAACAATAATAATAGTATCATCTTGGAAAATTGAAATTAGCCAATGACTAAATCAAGAATAGGAATACACGAATATTACATAGGATTTGGGTACAGTTAATATTTTAGAATAGAATACGCACTGAGATGAGATCAATACAGAGCCATGCCAAGGTTAGGGAAATAATTTATGTTTAAAAATATGTGTTTTGCCGATAAAAAACCTTTATTTTCAACTTCCTTAATGTGCGTGAATTAACTGATGTCTAAGAAGATGAGACTTCTGGGTAAAACATTTCCCACACTCAGAACATGAAAATGGCTTTTCACCTGTGTGAACTCTCTGATGTTTAACAAGAGATGATTTATATAGAAAACATTTTGGACATTCAGAACACTGGAATTGCTTTTCAACTGTGTGAACTCTCTGATGATCAACGAGACTTGATTTCCATGTAAAAGATTGTCCACACTCAGAACATTGAAATGGCTTCTCACCTGTGTGAATTCTCTGATGTCGCATAAGATTTGACTTAATTGTGAAACATTTCCCACATTCAGAACAAGAAAATACCGTCTGACCTGTTGTAAAACTCTGATCTCTAGAAAGATCTAACTTCTGTGGAAAACATTTTCCATGTTCTGTATGTGTTAATGTCTTTATACCTGTGTGAAGTTTTTGATGTTTGATAAGATTAGATTTCTGGGTAAAACATTTCCCACATTCAGAACAAAAAAATGGCTTTTCACCTGTGTGAATTCTCAGATGACTAACAAGATCTGATTTCAGTGTAAAATGTTTATCACACTCAGAACACGAATATGGCTTTTCACCTATGTGAATTCTGTGATGTCTGATGAGATCTTGTTTCTGCGCAAAACATTTGCCACATTCAGAACATAGAAATGGCTTGTGCCCTGTATGAAATCTTTGATGTGTAACAAGTTCTGCTTTCCTGGCAAAACATTTCTTGCACTCAGAACATGAAAATGGTTTCTCGCCTGTGTGAATTCTCATATGTTCAACAAGATTAGGTTTGTGTGTAAAACACTTCCCACACTCAGCACATGAATATGGCTTTACACCTATGTGAATTCTGTGATGTCTGATGAGAATTGATTTCTTCACAAAACATTTGCCACATTCAGAACATAGAAATGGCTTGTTGCCTGTATGAATTCTCTGATGTGTAACAAGTTCTGCTTTCCTTGCAAAACATTTCTTGCACTCAGAACATGAAAACGGTTTCTCGCCTGTGTGAATTCTCTTATGTTCTACAAGATTGGGTTTGTGTGTAAAACATTTCCCACACTCAGAGCATGAAAATGGCTTCTCGCCTCTGTGAATTCGATGATGTACATTAAGATTTCCTTTCTTTGTAAAACATCTCCCACACTCAGAACAGGGAAATATTTTATCACCTGTAGGAGCTGTATTATGTGTAACAATATCTGAGTTATCAAGAGAACATTCCCCATGATTAGATTGATCAGATGATATATCTGCACCATGAGGTACTGGATGGTTTTCTGGGGTAATGGGGTTTACTTCTGTAGAATCTTGTGTGATGTCACCATCTGCAGATATCATGGCAGGCCCAGCCAAGATATTCCCGTTGCTAAGTTTATCTGTTGGATAAATACATGTAATTAAGAAGTTGTAGATATATTGTGGAGGAAATTGCAGTTCCCAGAATTTATGTAGCAGCAATTTCCATACAAGAACTGTGTCAGCTGCAATTTCTTAGCACTTTATTACAATGGTAAATGTATAGAAACAGAAAATGTTTATAAAGGAGTGATTCCGTTTTCAAGATATTAACATGTAAATGTGAATATATTCACTGTTACAGTGTTATTGTGCAGCTAAATCAGAAGATAACCGTTGTGGAGCATCACATACACAGATATTATTACATTCAGTGCACACAGAAGATCATGAACAATGTTAAACACGGCCTCTTCACATTGGTCAGTGACTGGATCACAGTGTGGGGTCTGAAGCCCCCTGTACTGAGGTGTATGAGAACCACCAGATAGTGTGTGGGGAGGAGACTGGACACACAATGATATGATGTGAGGAGAAGAACAGGTGTCAGATAGGGACTGATGGCCGAGGACAACCCCAATCCCTCATTAATCTGTACTGTCAGAGGAGGGTGTAGAATAAGAGATTGTTTTAGTGACTGAACATGGAAAATATGTGACTTCTGTATTATTACTGACCTGTGCCGATATCTGTAGGGATTTCCTCCTCCTTACACTGCTGATCACCCCTCACATACGTCTCTTCTGTCCCCTCTCGCTCTTCTACTTTAATATCTATCAGGTTTTCACTCTAAATACCAACAACACAATAAACATATTGCATCTGATTTAATTATTGCAATAAAAAGAAGTAGTCCCATAACATAGGTCCCTCAGAGCTCCTCCATAGATCGCACAGTGTGGAGTCTCTTTGGAATTTGGTAGATCCTCAATTCCATCTACCTGATAATCCTGTGGGATATTTTGATTTTCCTCTCTAGAATCCCAGTAATAAAGAGAACGGGGACATCTCTCTGGGGTATTTCTGTTACTGAGTCCACCTGTAGGAAATACACAGTGACTGAATATGTTGTTTATATGTGATTATAATGTAATTTAAATAGGTATCCCTCAAAACTGCTCTCTTCTTTACCATAAATTAAAGTCTCCTCTTACCCAGTGATGTGAGGGGCCGATGATTCTCCATCATCACGTCCTTGTACAGACCCTTGTGTCCTTCTATATACTCCCACTCCTCCATGGAGAAATAGACAGTGACATCCTCACACCTTATAGGAACCTGACACACACAATGATACGGTCATCACCCAGACACATCCCCTGGTGTTACTGTATAATGTCCCATTCCCAGCAGTCACCTCTCCAGTCAGCAGCTGAATGATCTTGTTGGTGAGTTCTAGAATCCTCTGGTCATTGTTTCTCTCATGTATCAGTGAGCGAGGTGGAGGCACCGTGATGGGGCTCCGGGTCCTGCTCAATCCTCCTGACACACAGAGACGGCTGCTGGGTGTCACATACTCACCAGAATTCTTCTTTACTACAATGTAATCCTGTGTAGTGAGAGAGACCCTAATATCACTATGAAAAGTAATAATGACATTACCAGAATCCCTCACCTCTCCAATATTGTCCCTGTTTTATGAATAGAATCCCTCACCTCTCCAATATTGTCCCTGTTTTATGAATAGAGATAAGAATGATGTCACTGTAAAAGTCCCAGAACCCCTCACCTCTCCAATCAGCAGGTAGATCGTCTCCATGGTGAGACTTAATATCCTCTCAATCATCTCTTTCCTGTCCTTGTACATCCTCAGTAGATCAGTTGAATAGTGAACTCTGGATCTTATAGAGAAGGGTGATCATGAGGAGACATCAGCAGTTAAGATCCTGTAATGCAGTACAATGTAAACAAAAATATTATATTCTGTAAATAAATGTATCGGTGCCAGAAGTAAATAATCCGATCACTGACTATATTGCACATAATGTGAAATAATATATAACTATAACTCCTAGTTCTGTTTCTTGTCCGATTCCAACCCTCTCTCCCTGTCTCGCCCCTCAATGAAAATCATACACACCCTTGTAGTCCAGCAACCCCATAAACATCATCCACATTTCTCCTCTTCCCTCTCTTTCTCTATCCTGTGGTCTGTGGAATGCCAGGTCAGTCTGTAACAAATTGGCCTCTATCCTTGTTCTGGAAAACAGTAAACAGAGTAATAATCGTAGCTCCAGGTGTATATATTAATGCTGCCACTAGGAAAAATGGGGGAGGTGGGGTGAATTCCAGAAAGCTCCTAAAAGTAAAAGATAATTGTAAGTTTCCTAAGGCACAATTATGTAATGAAATTTATTGGAAGTAATAATGAATTACTTCACAAATATAAGCAAAAACAAAAAGAAGAAAACAAATATGTAGCATGCAAGTGATAATTCAATGGCATAAAACAGGTTCTGGCCAGACCCAATAGATAGCATATAAAAGTCTGTAAGGAACACAGCAATAAATACTGTGCTCCTAATTCCAGCTATGCACAGCTAGCCATAAATAGAGTCTCTAAACTAAGTCAGAATGTCAATGTGTATCACATGGTCTCTTAATTTCAAAATTCCACTCGTGCTTAACGGTGTAATAAACCTAAACACATAGCTTCCTACTGTAAAAAATGCCAGTCTATGTGAAGGGTCCTCAAATAGCACAATATAAGTATGAGTAGATTCCAAACACCTGGGTCAAATCCTGATAATGGTAGACAAATAGCAGTGTTGGCTATTGACATTACACTTATGAACATGCTATAAAGAAAGTCAAAAGAGTAAAATTACAGCCTGGGTTAAGTTCCTTATATTGATGCAAAAAACAGGTTTCTAAGTCCATTACACCACATAATGCAGGAGTCCAGCATTCAAACTTCCGGCAGTAAAACAATCCGGACACAGGAAGAATATGCGGATGCGCAAGGATGTTCTAGGCTGAATTCGTACCCAGCTGTCCCTGATGCGCCAGCATCACTGTCAGTCAGTGAACATAAGAAGCGGTGCATAAAATAGATGATTCTATGGAAACGTGGCTTCTAGTACATCAAAAGTAAATTTCTAGATGATAATGAATGTCCACCAACGCGTTTCACCCCAATAATAGTGGGGCTTCCTCAGGGAGTGTTAGATGTATAATGAACAGTTCCATGTTCTCTTTATCTCTAGATCCTTCAACCTGCTCCCCATCACTGAAACCTGGCTATCCCCTGACAACACTACCTCTCCTGCTCTCACTTTCGGGGGCTTGTCCTTCACCACACACCCAGACCTGGGGACCAGCAAGGTGGTGGCGTTGGTATACTTCGTTTCCCCTGCTGCTCTTTTTGTGTCTTTCCCACTGAACCTCCCCTCTCCTCCTTTGAGGTACACGCCATCCGCCTCTTCCACCTCCGTGTTACAGTTATCTACCGTCCTCCTGGACCCGTCTCTCAATTCCTTGATCACTTTGCCACCTAACTCCCCTCACATTCTCTCATCTGACCTTTCCTCCCTCATCTTGGGGGACTTTAATATCTCCATAGACAATACCTCAGACCCTGCTTCTTCCAAACTTCTCTTCCTTTCTACCTCACTTGGGGGTAAATGTATCAAGCAGAGAGTTTTTCGGCGGGTTTGAGAAACCAATCAGACTCTAGCTATCATTTATTTAGTACATTCTGCAAAATGACAGCTAGAATCTGATTGGTTGCTATAGGCAACATCTCCACTTTTCAAACCCGCTGGAAAACTCTCAGCTTGATACATTTACCCCCTGGTCTCTCTCAATGGACCTCCTCTTTCTCCCACCGCAGTAGCCACTCCCTTGATCTGGTCTTCTCACACCTCGGTATTGTCTCCAACCTCAACAATTTACCTTTCCCTCTCTCTGACTACCATCTACTCTTTTTTTAGTATCTCATCACCCCTCTCACTTCCCCAAACCTTAAAGTTACTCTCACCAGGTGTAACCATAACACCACTGATCATACCACGTTCTCCTCCTCCCTGGTCTCATTCCTCTCCCCCATCACCATTCTTTCTTGTAACAATGAGGCCGTCTCCTTTATAATCACACCCTCGCCACTGCTCTCGATTCTGTCACTCCAGCAATCATCATCAAGCTTCGTTGTTCCCCGCCTCACCTGTGGCACTCCAAACTTATTTGTTATCTTCAAAAATGCTCCTGTAGTGCAGAACGGCTCTGGAGAAAGTCACTCACTCCTGCTGACTTCCTTAACTTCAAATCCATACTTGCCTCTTACAGTTCTGCCCTATCACTCTCAAAACCATCCTTCTTTAAGGCTCTTATTTCCACCCAATCCTCCAACCCTGTTGCCTATTTCCCACCATTTGCCAACTTCCTCCTCTTCTCTCCCCCACTCCCCTCATCGCTCTCTGCTATCGACTTTGCTACCCACTTCCCCTCCAAAATTGAGTCAAATGTCATGACATCTCCTCCCATCAGTCACTTCTTGCTCTTCCCTCTTCTCCTCCCTATCTATTTTGCCCCCCTCCCCTGTGTACCCTATCTCCATCCCATCCTCCCCCGCTTCGTAAACCCATTTCTCACCACGGAAGCCCCCAAAACTCTTATTCACTCTCCTTGATTATTGTAACCTCCTTCTCTCTAGCCTACCTGATTCTCACCTTGCTCCTCTTAAGTCTATCCTCAATGCTGCTGCCCACCTTATTTTTGCCTTTCTCAGCTCTTTCTCTGCTGTCCCTCTCTGCCAGTCGCTACACTGGCTCCCTGTGGCCTACAGAATTGAATTTAAACTCCTCGCCCTCACCTTCAAAGCTCTCAATAACCCCCCCCCCCCCCCCCCACATCTCCAACCTCATCTCAACCTGCACTCCTCGCCGGTCCCTCCGCTTTGCTAATGACCACTGCCTCACTACTTCACTGATCACCTCTTCCCAGTCCCGCTTTCAAAACTTTGCCCAGGCTGCTACCCAGCTGTAGAACAATCTCTCACCAACCAATCAGGTTAGCATCTACTTTCAAAGGCTTCCAGCGTGCCTTTAAGACTCATTTCTTCATTCAAGTCTACCAGCTTTCCTCCTAACTCTTGTTTCGGCTTTCACCCCCACTGCCCCTATCGATGCCACGCTATTTGTGTCTCACGCTCTGTAGCTCTTGTCCTGTTTCCCTAGCACTGTTTTCTTAATCTCAGGCCTAATTCACGCTCGTCACTTCCATCACTCTCACTCACAGTCCCGTAAATAATTTGATCTGCATTAATGTCTTCTCTGCATATTTGTTTACATATAATGTCTGGTCATTGTATTTTGTTCTTGTTACGACTCTGCCTGTTCTTTATATATAGCAGCAGTACCTCATACCACCAGAGGTGCTGCTGCTCTCTTACATGCCTGAAAGAGTTAATCTCCTTGCATTATGCCTAATTAGAACTGCACCTGGCTCTCAGCTTCAAATACCTGCCTCAAGCTGTGCTCTGTGCAGTTCATTTGTTTATTCCTGGCTGCTGCTGCCGCCGCCCTGTTCCTGTTCCTGTGTTTGCGCCATTACTGCTAAATCTTCTCTTGTGACCCTTGGCTTAATTCCTGGACCCTGCTTGTTTGCCTGTTGCCCTGACCTTCGGCAAAACTTCCGGACTTTGCTTATACTTGTGTTGCTCAGACCTCTGCTTGGTCACTGGACTCTACTCCTCTGTTTGCTTCCCTGGACAGACTCTTGCATCCTGGCATTGGGTAACTCACCATTCTTATCCCTGCATTTAAACTGTATTTGCATTCACTGCCATTAATCACCTGTTCCTAACTGTGTTTGGAGTATACCTGTTAATCCTGCTTTCTGAAATCTGCATATTCTCAGAACAGATTCCTTGTCCTATATTTTGCCTGAATAAAGAATTTTGGTTTCATACTTCTGTTGCTGCCTTGTGAATGCACTAGGAATCCTAACAGTTCTTCATGTAAAGTGTTATGGATCACTGCCATCTGTATATGTCATGTATGGTGCTGCAGACCTTTTGGGGTCGCCTTATATTTATTAGATAATAATAATAAAAGTTTTATGAAATGGCCATACCCCTTGCTACCATGGAAGCCATCTTTGGTTGAAGTCAACCATGTAAACTAGCACGAACAAAGTTGACTCTGTGGTCATCCTCCACTTGCGCCTGATAAATAGATCAATGGGGAACATTTCACAGAATCACCTCTTCCTATAACTAGACAGCTGGTTAAGGCAGAAGGTTTTGGGAAGGACCTAAATGTAGTGTTTTATTACAAGTCCTAATGTGGACCTACTATACTACCAACTACATCAGGGGTGCAAAGTCTTATGGAAAACCGAGTCTTCACTAGAGTGTAACTGACTTTGCTGAAGCATGCAGTTAGTCCCGGTAGGTGGCTGCAGACAGACACGAGATTGGTAGATACAGTCTGAGGTCAGGGCTGGTAGCTCAGGTGCAAAAGTCAGCAAACAATCCAAAACCTGCATCAGGCAGCACTGGTTCAGAAATGGGCTAAGAATTACGCAGACAAATGGGTTTAAACAAGCTGGGACAGTACCTAGTAATGTATTAGAGTAGTAAAACATTTCAGATAAGTAAAGTACAGAACCTGTTGGTCAAAATGGCAAAATAATTTAAAGTCCACATGATGTCACTGACCCACCTTAACACACACAAAGAAATGTACGGACATTATAATCTTGTCAGGTATGTTACAATGGACATACTTATGTGTGGTCATAACACACCCTTCAGAGACATAGCCCCTACAAATACACAAGACAAAAAAGTTGGCCATGGAAAACTTTGGAAACCACTGACAATGATTGATGTAGGTTACTATACACAGAAAAATATTAATAACCAGAGGTGTTTATTCGGCTATTCGTAGCTGTATTGTGTACTGTACTGTTATGTCTATATTGTAATGTACTGTTCTGCTGTATTGTATGATAATATGACTGTTTTACTGTATGCGTTCTGCACAGTGCTAAGGGCACTTGTGGCACTTTATAAATAAAATATAATAATAATAAGCATTGCAATCTGTGATGTACAGTTAGCACATCTCAGTATACTATTATTATTGAACGGTGAGTTTTCTTAAATAATGAATAATTCTGATAATATTATATTATAAATAATATCAGAATTATTATCTCTATAAGACACTCGGCTCAGTAATAATAATAATAATAATATCAGTGTTATTACCTCTTCCAGCAGACACTCAGCTCAGTAATAATAATAATAACATACTTGCCAACATTTTTTTTTTTTTTTCCGGGAGATGCCGGCTGGGACGTGGGCGTGCAGGGGGCGGGGCTGCGAAATCGCGTCATTTTGGCCCCGCCCCCGTGACGGAATGACGCAAATCGCGTCATTTTACAGTGGGGGCGGGGCTAAACGCCGCGATTCCGGGTTAATCGCGGCGTTTAAACTAAATTTTTCCCCCTTCCTATCAGGGAGATTGCCACACTCGTCCGGGAGACTCTTGCAAAATGCGGGAGTCTCCCGGACAATCCGGGAGAGTTGGCAAGTTTGAATAATAATAATAATAATAATAATAATAATAATATCAGTGTTATTACCTCTTCCACCAGACACTCAGCTCAGTAATAATAATAATAATAAAAATAATGATATCAGAGTTATCACCTCTTCCAGCAGACACTCAGCTCAGTGACACAGATGCTGCACATCTGACCTATAACAGGAACTAGAGCATCACGCTGTGTATTATGGGAGTTGTAGTCATGTGTCTGTATTTAAGAGAACAGATCATAGACTTACAGCCATAAACCACAACAAAATGGCCGCCGCTCCAGTATCTGACCCCTGTGCTGCTTTGTAGGAGACAGAGATTGTACAGTAGTTCTGGTGTATATAAGATGTATACGTTGTATTTACCCAGAGAAATAAAGAGATGAAGATAGGGACAGGACAGTGAATGTCTGAGAGTTATTTCCATGTCCTCTCGGAAGAAGATGTGGTCTACAGGAAAATGGCCGCCGCCCAAATGTCTAATGCTCGTGTTTACGTGAAGGTGACAGAGAGGTAGTGCTGGAGTTCTGGTGTACACAGGATTTACATATATATTTACCCAGAGAAATAAATGTTGTTAACTATTTCATTTTCATATCTTTGAAGAAGTGGCTACAGTAAAATGGCTGCTTTTCTTTTACACTCAGAACTGTACTTGTCTATTTAATATTCATCTTTCTTTAATATATCTTATTTATTTATCTACCTATCTCATATCATATCTATATAACTAATAATCAGTCTATCTCATGTCTATTTAATTATCTATATGTTTGATGTAATATATCTGATGATCTATCTCCATGCTTGCCAACTATTAAAATCATCACACCGCAGTTGTGGCCAAAATGATGCAATTTGAGGCGAGCACCAATCCAGCCCTCTACACCAGGCAGTGACCCAGGGGAAAGGTCTGCTCTCATATCTATCTATCTATCTATCTATCTATCTCATATAAATTTTTGAAAGTTGAGCTCGGGAGGTCTCTGAGGTCTTGGCGTGCGATGACAGAGGGGGCCAGGTTCTGTCCAGGAGACCAACCTAGATTTCGTGAGTCTCCCGGACATTCTGGGAGAGTTGGCAAGTAAGATCTGTCTATCCCATATCTATCTCATACTGGTCTACTGTCCTGGATTTTCCTTCCTGAAAAGTAGACAACCTTCCGGAACGTAGTGGAGATGGGGCTTATTAACGCGATTTCACATCATCTGACTCCGACCCTGCTATGCATCATCTCTATCTCATTTATCTACCTATCCCATATCTATCTATCTATCCCATATCTATCATCATCATCATTTATTTATATTTATCTCATATCTATCCCATATCTATCTTTCTATCCCATATGTATCTCATATTTATCTATTGCATAACTATCTGTCCCATATTTATCGATCTCATAGCTATCTATCTCTATACCATTTCTATCTATCTCATAACTATCTATCCCATATCTATCTTCCTATCTCAAATCTATCTCATACTTGTCTGCTCTCCCAGAATTTCCTCCCAGATAATTAGGCATCCTCCATGAATGTGGTGGAGGGAGGGCTTAATGACGCAATTTCGGCATATCATAGCAGGGGGCACACCTGGAGGAGAGGGAGTGCACTGTCCTTTACAGGTGCTGGGCTTAAAGTCCTGTCCAAGTGGGTCGCTTCCTGGCGTGGTGCTGTGTTTGGCTAGTTCTGGACAGCCCATCCACCTTTCTATGGGGCTTGCCCTTTTTGTGGGTGATAATCTTATAAAACAAGGATCCAATGTAATAATCTGCCTTTGTCTTGTGATATCTTGTGTAATCAAATGAGGGGGTAATTATCTGTGGAGAACTACCATCTAGTATCTCAGTACAACTCCTAGCCTACACATGACAGTATCAGTTTAGAGCTCAGTCTGGGATGTACAAAATAACAGCATTGGGTTAAAACATCCGTCAGTGAAATAAATGTAAACTTGCACCTCTGTATCATCACCAACGTGTGCATGCTCTTTATCCCATCCGGTTACCCTGTTGTTTGGCCAGGTTGCTGTATTGAGGTACAAATTTATGATAGTACCCTGATGTCCCTAGAAAGGCCGATAACCTGTTTTAGTTAATGAGATGCTTAAAGGATACCTAAGGGAAAATAACTATTCCAAAGACTAATTTTGGATGAGTTCCCTCTGCTGTGTCTCAGTGGTAACCTGGTCTAACTGGACCCTTTAGTAGGGACGAGGGGCTGGGAACCAGTGCATGGAAGGACTTTTAGTTCACACCGAGATTGACGAAAAATAAATCAGGTTTATTTTATCCTTCAGAGGTTCACAGTAACTAACATCAATCTGGTAAATAGGAACAGTGCACAGTAACATATAATAGTTTACTATCACCCCTCTTTGAACTTAAAAGTGTGTAGAAGAGCAGTCTAATACTCCCACAGGTGTTCACACATCAGTGTTCATATGTTGCAGATTATGCTTCTATGATCAAGGATCAACATGCAGGGAATGATTGTGGGAAAGAATTTTAGGAGCACGATTATAAGGAAACTCACAACGTGAAGGATTAACATATAACGAAGTATAAGAGAGTACTCAGCCACAGAACAGAGACTACACAGCGACAACGTAAGATTCAGCGCCACCTACAGCCCCACTAGTATAGTCATTCAAGTAATACTTAGCCTGAAGCTGTTGTTATACTCCCAACAAATATCACCTACAGACAGCATCAAGCCCTAGAATCCCCCCACATATGGTCAGCCCACTTCAGTTTCCTAGATTCAGTAGTTACACAGAGCACACAGAGAAGCCAGCAGCAAATACAGAGCAGGTATGTGACTTGTGTGTTGGTAATCTCACTTAGATATTAATACTGCCACAAGGAATCTATTAGGCAAGTGGTACTTTCTGCCAGGTCACGGTGTTACCGCTCTGTGCTTTCTGGACCTCTCCCCATGTTCAGTGAATTGTCCAGGACTTGATATAGCAGCTTACTGGGCAATATTCAACAATGACCAAACCAGGATCAAACACCTTGCTGTAACATGGTAGCAGAATCTTGAGTCAGTGTCTCAAGAAGTAACCAGCGGTAAGTGACTTAAGGACTGCCTGTCCTGTGGTGTGGAGTACAGCTCTGCTGCGTCTCCATAGTAAGCGGTGTCTCAGATCGTGGAGTGTTGCCAATGGAGTCTTGAGTCCTATTACAAGATTAGAGCGAAAGCAGGAAGGCACCAGTACAGTAAATTTTTTATTTACACCATATGTTATTAGCTATCCCAAGACATAGATTCAAGAGTCAACACACTGTAATATGCATGAAGTACATACCACTAACTTCAAGGTGCATATTTAGTATACTGCGGGTTTGAAAAAGTGGAGATGTCGCCTATAGCAACCAATCAGATTCTAGCTGTCATTTTGTAGAATGTACTAAATAAATGATAACTAGAATCTGATTGGTTGCTATAAGCAACATCTCAACACTTTTTCAAACCTGCAGTTTAGTAAATCTAGCCCCAAATATTTAATGATAAAACATCTCACAAGGAATGTTAATGACCACATAGATAGTATCATCTTCAAAAATTGAAATTAGCCAATGACTAAATGAAGAATAAGAATACATGAATATCACATAGGATTTGGGTACAGGTATTATCTTCCCTAGAATACGCCCTGAGATGAGATAAATACAGAGTCATGTCAAGATCTTGGTTGCAGGATAGAAAACAGAGAGTTATAGTAAATGGAGAACATTCACAGGAGGGAAAGGTCACCAGTGGAGTACCTCAAGGATCTGTAATTGGACCAGTGCTTTTTAATATCTTAATTGGAGACATTGCTAATGGTATTGAAGGGAAAGTATGCCTTTTTGCAGATGACACAAAGATATGTAACAGGGTGGACACACTAGGGAGTAAAACAAATGATTAATGGTCTAGGTAGACTGGAAGAATGGTCAAGAGAGTGTCAACTACAGTTTAATGCCAAAAAATGCAAATTCATGCACTTGGGTCTCAAAAACCCAAAGGCTAAATATAGTATTAATGTCACTATAATGGAAACTACTGAGGAGGAAACAGATCTAGGAGTCACTATCTCAGGTGACTTAAAGGCAGGTAAGTAATGTAACAAAGCAATGAGAAAGGCAAGTCAGATGCTTGGTGTATAGGGAGAGGAATCAGTAGGAGAAAGATAGAAAAGTAATAATACCACTGTATAGGTCATTGGTACGGCCTCATCTAGAAAACTGTGTTCAGTTCTGGAGGCCTTATGTCCAGAAGGATATAAATACATTAGAGACTGTACAATGAAGGGCAACTAAAATGGTGCATGGCCTATAGCTCAAAACTTACCTGGAAAGACTCAAAGATCTTACTATGTATAGTTTGGAACAGAGATGGGAAAGGGGGAACATGATAGAAACTTTCAAATATATCAAGGGTTTGAACAAGGTACAGAAGGGAAACATTCTATAAAGGAACAGAAGTACTAGAACAAGAGGACATGTACTGACACCAGAGGGAAGTAGGTTCAGAGGAAATGTGAGGAAAATCTACTTCACAGAAAGGGTAGTGGATAAGTGGAATAGCCTCCCATCAGATGGTGTAGAGGCTAATACAGTAGAGCAGTTTAAACATGCTTCAGATAGACATAAGAATATCCTTATAAAGAATAAGGGATCAAATAAGGTTTAAGGTTACCATAGGTTAATAAAACAATGGGCAGACTATATGGGCTAAGCGGTTCTTATCTGCCGTCAAATTCTATGTTTCTAAGGTTACGGAAATAATTTATGTTTAAAAATTATTATTTTTTTAGATAAAATACCTTTATTTTCAACATCCTTAATGTGTGTGAATTAACTGATGTCTAAGAAGTCCAGACTTCTGGGTAAAACATTTCCCACAGTCAGAACAACAAAATGGCTTTTCACCTGTGTGAATTCTCTGATGTCTAACAAGAAATGATTTATTTATAAAACATTTTGGACATTCAGAACACGAATATGGCTTTACACCTGTGTGAATTCTGTGATGTCCGATGAGAATTGATTTCCTTGCAAAACATTTTCCACATTCAGAACATAGAAATGGCTTGTTGCCTGTATGAATTCTCTGATGTGTAACAAGTTCTGCTTTCCTTGGAAAACATTTCCTGCACTCAGAACATGAAAACGGTTTCTCGCCTGTGTGAATTCTCTTATGATCAACAAGATTAGGTTTGTGTGTAAAACATTTCCCACACTCAGAGCATGAAAATGGCCTCTCGCCTCTGTGAATTCTCAGATGTACATTAAGATTGCCTTTCTTTGTAAAACATCTCCCACACTCAGAACAGGGAAATATTTTATCCCCTTTAGGAGCTGTATTATGTGTAACAATATCTGCGTTATTAGAACTTTCCCCATAATGAGATGGATCAGATGATATATCTGCACTGTGAGGTACTGGATCATTATCTGGGGTAATGGGTTTTTTTTCTGGAGAATCTTGTGTGATGTCACCATCTGGAGATAACATGGCAGGCCCCACCAAGGTATTCCTGCTGCTAAGTTGATCTGCTGGATAAATACATTTAAATAAGAAGCTGAAGATATAATGTGGAGGAAATTACAGTGACCAGAATTTATGAAGCAGCAATTTCCATACAAGAACTGTGTCAGCTGCAATTTCTGATCACTTCATTACAATGGTACATGTATAGAAACAGAAAATGTTTATAAAGGAGTGATTCCATGCGGAAGATATTAACATGTAAATGTGATTCTACAGGGTGATTCAAAAGTCGCAGTACACCCTTTTATTTCAAAAACTCTACAGGAATTGGGCCGATTGGCCGATTTCAAGATGGCGCCCATGTTTGGTACATACCGTAAAAGATAGACCACGTCACCCATACCTTACTGGAGTATTCAGGTTTCCCAGTTTCCTGTAGAGTTTTTGAAATAAAAGGATGTACTGCGACTTTTGAATTACCCTGTATTCACAGTTACAGTGATATTGTGCAGCCCAGTGCAGTCTAAATCAGAAGATAATCAGTGCTGAGTATCACATGCACAGATATTATTACAGTCAGTGCACACAGAAGATCAGGGACAATGTCCCACACGGCCTCTTCACATTGGTCAGTGACTGGATCACAGTCTAGGGTCTGTGAATGAAGATCAGACTGAAGCCCCCTGTACTGAGGTGTATGACAACCACCAGATAGTGTGTGGGGAGGAGACTGGACACACAATGATATGATGTGAGGAGAAGAACAGGTGTCAGATAGGGACTGATGGCCGAGGACAACCCCAATCCCTCATTAATCTGTACTGACAGAGGAGGGTGTAGAATAAGAGATTGTTATAATGACTGAACAAGGAGAATATGTGACTTCTGTATTTAGTGTGTATTACTCACCTGTGCTGATATCTGTAGGGATTTCCTCCTCCTTACACTGCTGATCACCCCTCACATACGTCTCTTCTGTTCCCTCTCGCTCTTCTACTTTAATATCTATCAGGTTTTCACTCTAAATACCAACAACACAATAAAAATATTGCATCTGATTTAATCATTGCAATAAAAAGAAGTAGTCCCATAACATAGGTCCCTCAGAGCTCCTCCATAGATCGCACAGTGTGGAGTCTCTTTGGAATTTGGTAGATCCTCAATTTCATCTACCTGATAATCCTGTGGGATATTTTGATTTTCCTCTCTAGAATCCCGATAATAAAGAGGACGGGAACATCTCTCTGGGGTATTTCTGTTACTGAGTCCACCTGTAGGAAATACACAGTGACTGAATATGTTGTTTATATGTGATTATAATGTTATATGTATATGTAGCCCTCAAAACTGCTCTTCTTTACAATACATGAAAGTCTCCTCTTACCCAGAGATGTGAGGGGCTGGTGATTCTCCATCATCACGTCCTTGTACAGACCCTTGTGTCCTTCTAAATACTCCCACTCCTCCATGGAGAAATAGACAGTGACATCCTGACACCTTATAGGAACCTGACACACACAATGATACAGTCATCACCCAGACACATCCCCTGGTGTTACTGTATAATGTCCCATTCCCAGCAGTCACCTCTCCAGTCAGCAGCTGAATGATCTTGTTGGTGAGTTCTAGAATCCTCTGGTCATTGTTTCTCTCATGTATCAGTGAGTGAGGTGGAGGCACCGTGATGGGGCTCTGGGTCCTGCTCAATCCTCCTGACACACGGGGTCTGTTGCTGGGTGTCACATGCTCACCAGATGTCTTCTTTACTACGGTGTAATCCTGTGTAGTGAGAGAGACCCTAATATCACTATGAAAAGTAATGATGACATTACCAGAACACCTCACTTCATTTCACAATATTGTCCCTGTTTTATGAATAGAGATAAGAATGATGTCACTGTAAAATTCCCAGAATTCCTCAACTCTACAGTTCATTTTACTAGTGGAGATGAGTGATGTCACTATGACACTCCTAGAATCCCTCACCTCTCCAATCAACAGGTAGATGGTCTCCAGGGTGAGATTTAATATCCTCTTAATCATCTCTTTCCTGTCCTTGTACATACTCAGTCAATCAGTCGAATAGTGAACTCTGGATCTTATAGAGAAGGGATGATCATGAGGAGACGTCTGAAGTTAAGATCCTGTAATGCAGTAGAAGGAATGTAAACAAGAAAATTATATTCTGTAATTAAATGTATCGGTGCCAGAAATAAATAATCCAATCACTGACTGCTTTTAATTATGTTGCACCTAATATGCCCATAGACAATCCCTCTGCTTTAAAACTTCTCTCCCTTTCCTCCTCACTTGGTCTCTCTCTGTGGACCTCCTCTCTCTCCCACCGCAGTAGCCACTCCCTTGATCTGGTCTTCTCACATCTCGGCACTGTCGCCGATCTCAACAATTTACCTTTCCCACTCTCTGACCACCATCTACTCTCTTTTAGCATCTCTCCACCCCTCTCACCTTCCCCAGCCCCTAAAGTTACTCTCACCAGGCATAACTTTGACACCACCGATCCTACCACGTTGTCCTCCTCCCTGGTCTCACTCCTCTCCCCCATTACCACCCTGTCTTGTCCCAACGAGGCCGTCTCCTTCTATAATCACACCCTCACCACTGCTCTCGATTCTGACGGCGGCCCAGCAATCACCATCAAGCTTCGGTGTTCCCCGCCTCCCCTGTGGCACTCCAAACTTATCTGCCCGCTATCTTCAAAAATGTTCCTGTAGTGCAGAACGGCTCTGGAGAAAGTCACAAGCTCCTGCTGACTTCCTTCACTTCAAATCCATACTTGCCTCTTACAGTTTTATCCTATCACTCTAAAAACCATCCTTCTTTAAGGCTATTATTTCCACCCAATCCTCCAACCCAGTTGCCTATTTCCCACCATTTGCCAACTCCTCCTCTTCTCTCCCCCTACTCCCCTCATCGCTCTCTGCTATTGACTTTGCTACCCACTTCCCCTCCAAAAATAAGTCAAATGTCATGACATCTCCTCCCATCAGTCCCTTCTTGCACTGTATTATTACTCATTGTTACTTATGTGTGGTCATCAGACACCCTTGTTAGGCTAATTGTGATCTTTGGAATGACCATTTTTCGATTAAAAGAGGGTCATGAACCTCAGATGCTTTTACTCTAGAAAGCTCTTCTGGGCCATGGCAAATTTTGGAGACCATTGAAAATGAGTGTTTGTTTATCTATTCGTAGTTGTGTTGTGTACTGTACTGTTACGTCTATATTGTATTGAATTGTACTGTAATGTACTGTTCTGCTATATTGTATGGTAATATAACTGCAGGCCCTTGTGGCGCTTTATAAATAAAATATAACAATAAGCATTGCAATCTGTGGTGTGCAGTAAGCACATCTTAGTATATTATTATTATTGAAGATGATAATTAATAATTATGATATTATAATTATTAACTCTATCAGAAGACACTCAGATCAGTAATAATAATATCACAGTTATTACCTCTTCCAGCAAACAATCAGCTCAGTAATAATAATAATAATAATAATAATAATAATAATAATATCAGAGTTATTACCTCTTTCAGAAGACACTCAGCTCAGTAACACAGATCCTGCACATGACCTATAACAGGAAATAGAGAGAGCATCACGCTGTGTATTATGGGAGTTGTAGTCATGTGTCTATTTAAGAGAACAGATCATAGACTTACAGCCATAAACCACAACAAAATGGCCGCCGCTCCAGTATCTGACCCCTGTGCTGGTATGTAGGAGACAGAGATTGTACAGTAATTCTGGTGTATATAAGATGTATACGTTGTATTCACCCAGAGAAATAAAGAGATGTAGATGGGGACAGGACAGTGAATGTCTGAGAGTTATTTCCATGTCCTCTCGGAAGAAGATGTGGTCTACAGGAAAATGGCCGCCGCTTAAATGTCTAATCCTCGTGTTTACATGAAGGTGACAGAGAGGTAGTGCTGGAGTTCTGGTGTACACAGGATTTACATATATATTTACCCAGAGAAATAAATGTTGTCGACTATTCAATTTTCATATCTTTGAAGAAGTGGCTACAGTAAAATGGCTGCTTTTCATTTACAGTCAGAACAGTACTTTAATGTTCATCTTTCTTCAATATACCTTATTTATTTATCTACCTACCTCATGTCTATATAACTAATTATAAGTCTATCTCATGTCAATTTAATTATCTATATGTTTGATGTAATATATCTGATGATCTATCTCCATGCTTGCCAACTAGTAAAATCCTTGCAGTTGTGCCCAAAATGACACAATTTGAGGCGAGCACTCACCCTGCCCTCTACACCAGGAAGTCACCCAGGAGAAAGTCCTGCTCTCATATGATAATGCAGAGAATAGGGAGCCAAGGGTTCACTTCAGCTCTAGTTGTCGTTTGTGTTTGTTACAAGTGTGAGTTATACCCCATTCATACTGCACCAAAATCCTGGGTTTTTCCCGGGTCGAGCTCAAACGGTGCAGTATGAATGGTACAAGTCAAAAATCCCGGGTCTAAAAACCCGGGTCTTCAACCCGGGATTTATCGAGGGGTAATTCCCGGGTTGGACCCGGGTTGCCTGCACTATGAATGGAAAAACCCGGGTTTTTCAACCCGGGTTGCACAGAAAACTAGATGATTGGCTGTCTGCCTGTCAGTGAATCATGAAGAACTGTGGGGCAATGGTGAGGGGTATGTTTTATAGTACAGATCTGTGTGCAGCATATCTCACAGTGATTCTACTGTGCTGTGTACATACATTTTTTGGAACTGAAGGTGACCTCTCAGTTTTCTTTATTCTTTATTAAAAGGGGAAAGAGTAAAATATAGTAATTGGGTTTGGATTGTGAGAAAATTAAGAACATCAACCAGAATAGAGCTACAAGTACACTAAATTTGGAATATAAGTAGTATATAAAGGTCATCAACAATTAAAGGTCATTTAGCCAGTCCCTGCAGCTGTATAATGCTCATTCTTCAGCCACAGAGGGGTCACAAAGAAGAAAGCTCAATGTACATGTCAAGTTGCTGCCTAATTTTATTACCATAGAGTAAAATTAAATTCTAAGCACCAATAGTTATTATCCCTGCACCTTTAAATCACAATATCTTGGTACACACCTTCTTACCATACCTTTTTGTAAATATTGTGCAGGAATCCGAATGATAAGTTCAGTCGCTGAGTGATGAAGAAAGGTACTTAGATCCCAAATACTATACACATTATTATATTGATTGCGTGAATCATCACATCCCCAGATTATTAGACATATAAATGCTGTGTTCCAGCATTAACCAGTCACCTTTCAATGACATCACCATTTTTCAGCCAATGAAAACTGCTCTGGTGATGACTCCCACAAATTGCCAGGGCACAGACTTGTGCAGTATGAATGGGGTCAACCCGGGAAATTCCCGGGTCCGAGGTGCAGTATGAATGGTGTTTCTGAGCTGGGACGCTCCGAGCCCCGGCAAAACCCGGCTTCAAAAACCCGGGATATTGCAGGGGCGGCAGTATGAAAGTGGTATTATACATTTATTGTATAATAAGGGATATACAGGAGGTGATGTGGAGGGGAACACTCTACCTGTCACCATTGTCCACAAGAGTACCAAACTCAACACTCTCCAGTGAGTTCCTGTTACCCTCCATCTCCTTTACCTGAAGTCTGCACTGTGTGGAGTTTGTATGTTATTCCCGTGTTTGCGTGGGTTTCCTCCAGGTGCTCCGGTTTCCTCCCACACTCCAAAAACCTACTAGTAGGTTAATTGGA